>NW_026282598.1:287500-362500 GCF_023373465.1 Oncorhynchus keta
TCAACATGTAAAGTCCCATGTTCAACATGTAAAGTCCCATGCATTTTATCAATAAAGTCCCATGTTCAACATGAAAGTGTTTGTGTCCCATGTTCACATGGTCCCATGTTCAACATGTAAAGTCCCATGTTGTGTAAAGTCCCATGTTGTGTAAAGTCCCATGTTCAACATGTGTGTGTGTTGTGTGTAAAGTCCCATGTTCTCACTGTAAAGTCCCATGTTCTACATGTAAAGTGTGTTGTGTGTAAAGTCCCATGTTGTACATGTGTGTGTGTGTACATGTAAAGTCCCATGTTCACTGTCCCATGTTGTGTAAAGTCCCATGTTCTACACAAAGTCCCATGTGTGTGTTGTGTGTGTCCATGTTCATGTCCCATCTACATGTAAAGTGTGTTGTGTGTGTGTGTGTGTAAAGTGTGTTCAACATGTGTGTGTGTGTGTTGTACATGTGTCTCCATGTTCACATGTTGTGTGTGTGTGTTGATCCCATGCTTCATGAGCTGAAATAAAAGATCCCAGACATTTTCCATTCGCACAAAAATATTATTTCTCTTTGTTTACATCCCCTGTTTTGAGCGTTTCTCCTTTGCCAAGATAATCCATCCACCTGACAGGTGTGGCAAGTCAAGAAGCTGATTAAACAGCGTGATCATTACACAGGTGCACCTTGTGCTGGGGACAACAAAAGGTCACTCTACAATGTGTAGGTTTGTCACACAACACAATGCGAGGGAGTTAATGTTCATATCTCTACCATAATCCGCCTCCAACATGTTGTGTTTGCTGATGTGTGTGAACACAGTGTGTGGTGGGGTCTCCACACTGGTGTGTGAACACAAATGTGTTTATGTGGTTTGAAAGTGTTTGTGTCTCCTCACTGGTTGTGTGTGTGTGTGTGTGTGTGTGTGTGTGTGTGTGTGTCTCCTCACTGGTGTGTGTGTGTGTGTGTGTGTGTGTGTGTGTGTGTGTGTGTGTGTGTGTGTGTGTCTCCTCACTGGTGTGTGTGTGTCTGTGTGGTGTGTGTGTGTGTGTGTGTGTGTGTGTGTGTGTCTCCTCACTGGTTGTGTGTGTGTGTGTGTGTGTGTGTGTGTGTGTGTGTGTGTGTGTGTCTCCTCACTGGTGTGTGTGTGTGTGTGTCTCTCACTGGTTGTGTGTGTGTGGTGTGTGTGTGTGTGTGTGTGTGTGTGTGTGTGTGTGTCTGTCACTGTTGTGTGTGTGTGTGTGTGTGTGTGTGTGTGTGTGTGTGTCTCCTCACTGGTTGTGTGTGTGTGTGTGTGTCTCCTCACTGGTTGTGTGTGTGTGTGTGTGTGTGTGTGTGTGTGTCTCCTCACTGGTTGTGTGTGTGTGTGTGTGTGTGTGTCTCCTCACTGGTGTGTGTGTGTGTGTGTGTGTGTGTGTGTGTCCTCACTGGTTCCTCACTGGTGTGTGTGTGTGTGTGTGTGTGTGTGTGTGTGTGTGTGTGTGTGTGTGTCTCCTCACTGGTTGTGTGTGTGTGTGTCTCCTCACTGTGTGTGTGTGTGTGTGTGTGTGTGTGTGTGTGTGTGTGTGTGTGTCTCCTCACTGGTGTGTGTGTGTGTGTGTGTGTCTCCTCACTGGTTGTGTGTGTGTGTGTGTGTGTGTGTGTAACTGTGTGTGTGTGTGTGTGTGTCTCCTCACTGGTTGTGTGTGTGTGTGTGTGTGTGTGTGTCTCTCACTGGTTGTGTGTGTGTGTGTGTGTGTGTGTGTGTGTGTGTGTGTGTGTGTGTGTGTGTGTGTGTGTGTGTGTGTCTCCTCACTGGTGTGTGTGTGTGTGTGTGTGTGTCTCCTCACTGGTTGTGTGTGTGTGTGTGTGTGTGTGTGTGTGTGTGTGTGTGTGTGTGTGTGTGTGTGTGTGTCTCCTCACTGGTTGTGTGTGTGTGTGTGTGTGTGTGTGTGTGTGTCTCCTCACTGGTTGTGTGTGTGTGTGTGTGTGTGTGTGTGTGTGTGTGTGTGTGTCTCCTCACTGGTTGTGTGTGTGATCCTGGTTAATCTTCTGCTCCACAGCTTCCAGAGCTGCAGCGAGGGAGGCGCTGGTCTCCTCCAACCTCAGATGATGCACCTCCTCTTCTTCCTCCTCCTCCCCTACTTGGGCTGGAGCCTCCTCCTTGGTCTGCTCCTCCTCCTTCTCTCTCCTTCTTTCAACTCTCCTCTCCTCCTCCTTCTCTCTCCTTCTCTCAACTCTCCTCTCCTCCTCCACCTCCTCCTTCTCTCTCCTCCTCTCAACTCTCTTCTCCTCCTCCACCTTCTCAACTTCTCTCCGGTCCTCTTTTAGTCTTTCTTCCTCCCTCCCTCTCTCCTCCCTCTCCTCCCCCTCCCTCCCCAGCAGCAGGTCGACAGAGAGGCCAGAAATAGAGGAGCGGGGAGGCTTGACGGGGTGGGGGGTGGAACCGGGGGTGGAGGGGGTCTGGGGAGTGGAGGGGCTGGTGGCGGGAGAGGAGGAGGAGGTGTAGGGGGGGACAGGGGACAGGGAGGAAGGGGTGAGGGTGTCTGGGATAGGGAGAGGTCTGGGGAGAGGGGTGGGGGAGGAGAGTGAGGGTTTGGTGGGTTTAGGACCGGTGGGAGGAGGGCAGGGTTTGAAGGAGACTGGGGGAGGCATCCACCTCGGATCTGCTGGAGAAAAAAAACAGAGAAAAAAAATGGTTCAGAGGTCAGGGTCTGGGTTAGGTTCAGAGGTCAGGGGTCAGGGATTAGGGGTAAACTCACCAGGACTGTCAGCTTCAGGCCCAGGCAAGGGGACGCGTCTGGTCGGGGTGGGGGGGTCCTGCTGCTGTCTCCTCACGGCCGCCATCGAGGGTTTGGGCGACACCGGCGGCTTCAGCGGCTTCCTGACTTCTGGCCTATCACAGCTCTCCCTGCGAGAGGCCACCTCCCCCTCAGCTTCCGACCCGGGCCGCATCCGCAGGATGATGCGGTGTGATTGGTCGACCCCTCCGTTCACCTGCTGGGGGGCCAACTGGCTGCGATGCAATTGGTCAATGCTGCTCTCTGGTTGGTCAACGCTCTTCCTGCTGCTCTCTGGTTGGTCAACGTTCTTCCTGCTGCTGTCTGTTTGGCCGCTGCCAGGTATGGCTCTCGCTGGTTGGTCGACGCTGGTTGTGCTAATCTCTGGTTGGCTGCTGCTGGTTGTGCTGTTGTCTGATTGGTCATTGCTGTGCTCGCGGCTGCGTGGGCGTCGCCGAATGGTGTCTGTCTCCATCAGATGGAACTTCTCTGCGTCAGAATAGTTGGGGGGGTGGGGCTTTCTCCTGGGCACCAATCAGATTGACTTTTAGATATGTCAATGAACTATAATCTGTATAACTGTTAAAGTGATAAATATAATTGTAACTGTTACAGACTGGTAGAGTTAGACTGGTAGAGTTAGACTGGTAGAGTTAGACTGGTAGAGTTAGACTGATAGACTGATAGAGTTAGACTGATAGAGTTAGACTGGTAGAGTTAGACTGGTAGAGTTAGACTGGTAGAGTTAGACTGGTAGAGTTAGACTGGTAGAGTTAGACTGGAGAGTTAGACTGGTAGAGTTAGACTGGTAGAGTTAGACTGATAGAGTTAGACTGGTAGAGTTAGACTGGTAGAGTTAGACTGATAGAGTTAGACTGGTAGAGTTAGACTGTTAGTAGAGTTAGACTGATAGAGTTAGACTGGTAGAGTTAGACTGGTAGAGTTAGACTGAGTTAGAGTTAGACTGGTAGAGTTAGACTAGATAGAGTTAGACTGGTAGAGTTAGACTGGTAGAGTTAGACTGGTAGAGTTAGACTGAGTTAGACTAGAGTTAGACTGGTAGAGTTAGACTGGTAGAGTTAGACTGGTAGAGTAGACTGGTAGAGTTAGAGTTAGACTGATAGAGTTAGACTGATAGAGTTAGACTGGTAGAGTTAGACTGGTAGAGTTAGACTGGTAGAGTTAGACTGGTAGAGTAGAGTTAGACTGATAGAGTTAGACTGATAGAGTTAGACTGATAGAGTTAGACTGGTAGAGTTAGACTGGTAGAGTTAGACTGGTAGAGTTAGACTGGTAGAGTTAGACTGGTAGAGTTAGACTGTAGTAGAGTTAGACTGATAGAGTTAGACTGATAGAGTTAGACTGGTAGAGTTAGACTGACAGAGTTAGACTGATAGAGTTAGACTGGTAGAGTTAGACTGGTAGAGTTAGACTGATAGAGTTAGACTGGTAGAGTTAGACTGGTAGAGTTAGACTGGTAGAGTAGTAGAGTTAGACTGATAGAGTTAGACTGATAGAGTTAGACTGGTAGAGTTAGACTGATAGACTGATAGAGTTAGACTGATAGAGTTAGACTGGTAGAGTTAGACTGGTAGAGTTAGACTGATAGAGTTAGACTGATAGAGTTAGACTGGTAGAGTTAGACTGGTAGAGTTAGACTGATAGACTGGTAGAGTTAGACTGGTAGAGTTAGACTGGTAGAGTAGTAGAGTTAGACTGATAGAGTTAGACTGATAGAGTTAGACTGATAGAGTTAGACTGATAGAGTTAGACTGGTAGAGTTAGACTGATAGACTGGTAGAGTTAGACTGGTAGAGTTAGACGAGTAGAGTTAGACTGGTAGAGTTAGACTGGTAGAGTTAGACTAGTACAGTTAGACTGGTAGAGTTAGACTGGTAGAGTTAGACTAGTAGAGTAGTAGTAGTAGAGTTAGACTGATAGAGTTAGACTGGTAGAGTTAGACTGATAGAGTTAGACTGGTAGAGTTAGACTGGTAGAGTTAGACTGATAGAGTTAGACTGGTAGAGTTAGACTGATAGTTAGACTGATAGAGTTAGACTGATAGAGTTAGACTGATAGACTGATAGAGTTAGACTGATAGAGTTAGACTGGTAGAGTTAGACTGGTAGAGTTAGACTGGTAGAGTTAGACTGATAGAGTTAGACTGGTAGAGTTAGACTGATAGAGTTAGACTGATAGAGTTAGACTAAGACTGATAGAGTTAGACTGATAGAGTTAGACTGATAGACTGATAGAGTTAGACTGATAGAGTTAGACTGGTAGAGTTAGACTGATAGAGTTAGACTGATAGAGTTAGACTGATAGAGTTAGACTGGTAGAGTAAGACTGATAGAGTTAGACTGATATAGTTAGACTGATAGAGTTAGACGGGTAGAGTTAGACTGGTAGAGTTAGACTGATAGAGTTAGACTGATAGAGTTAGACTGGTAGAGTTAGACTGATAGACTGGTAGAGTTAGACTGATAGAGTTAGACTGATAGAGTTAGACTGGTAGAGTTAGACTGGTAGAGTTAGACTGATAGAGTTAGACTGGTAGAGTTAGACTGGTAGAGTTAGACTGGTAGAGTTAGACTGATAGACTGGTAGAGTTAGACTGATAGAGTTAGACTGATAGAGTTAGACTGGTAGAGTTAGACTGATAGACTGGTAGAGATAGACTGGTAGAGTTAGACTGGTAGAGTTAGACTGATAGAGTTAGACTGGTAGAGTTAGACTGATAGAGTTAGACTGGTAGAGTTAGACTGATAGAGTTAGACTAGAGTTAGACTGGTAGAGTTAGACTGATAGAGTTAGACTGGTAGAGTTAGACTGGTAGAGTTAGACTGATAGAGTTAGACTGATAGAGTTAGACTGAGTTAGACTGGTAGAGTTAGACTGGTAGAGTTAGACTGGTAGAGTTAGACTGAGTTAGACTGGTAGAGTTAGACTGGTAGAGTTAGACTGATAGAGTTAGACTGGTAGAGTTAGACTGATAGAGTTAGACTGGTAGAGTTAGACTGATAGAGTTAGACTGGTAGAGTTAGACTGATAGAGTTAGACTGGTAGAGTTAGACTGATAGAGTTAGACTGGTAGAGTTAGACTAGAGTTAGACTGGTATAGTTAGACTGATAGAGTTAGACTGATAGAGTTAGACTGGTAGAGTTAGACTGATAGATTATAGAGTTAGACTGATAGAGTTAGACTGATAGAGTTAGACTGGTAGAGTTAGACTGGTAGAGTTAGACTGGTAGAGTTAGACTGGTAGAGTTAGACTGGTAGAGTTAGACTGATAGAGTTAGACTGGTAGAGTTAGACTGATAGAGTTAGACTGGTAGAGTTAGACTGATAGAGTTAGACTGGTAGAGTTAGACTGGTAGAGTTAGACTGGTAGAGTTAGACTGATAGAGTTAGACTGATAGAGTTAGACTGGTAGAGTTAGACTGGTAGAGTTAGACTGGTAGAGTTAGACTGATAGACTGGTAGAGTTAGACTGATAGAGTTAGACTGGTAGAGTTAGACTGATAGAGTTAGACTGGTAGAGTTAGACTGGTAGAGTTAGACTGATAGAGTTAGACTGGTAGAGTTAGACTGGTAGAGTTAGACTGGTAGAGTTAGACTGATAGAGTTAGACTGGTAGAGTTAGACTGATAGAGTTAGACTGGTAGAGTTAGACTGATAGAGTTAGACTGGTAGAGTTAGACTGATAGAGTTAGACTGGTAGAGTTAGACTGGTAGAGTTAGACTGGTAGAGTTAGACTGGTAGAGTTAGACTGATAGAGTTAGACTGGTAGAGTTAGACTGATAGACTGATAGAGTTAGACTGGTAGAGTTAGACTGGTAGAGTTAGACTGGTAGAGTTAGACTGGTAGAGTTAGACTGATAGAGTTAGACTGATAGAGTTAGACTGGTAGAGTTAGACTGGTAGAGTTAGACTGGTAGAGTTAGACTGATAGAGTTAGACTGGTAGAGTTAGACTGATAGAGTTAGACTGATAGACTGATAGAGTTAGACTGATAGAGTTAGACTGATAGAGTTAGACTGGTAGAGTTAGACTGGTAGAGTTAGACTGACTGGTAGAGTTAGACTGGTAGAGTTAGACTGGTAGAGTTAGACTGGTAGAGTTAGACTGTAGAGTTAGACTGATAGAGAGTTAGACTGGTAGAGTTAGACTGATAGAGTTAGACTGGTAGAGTTAGACTGATAGAGACTGGTAGAGTTAGACTGGTAGAGTTAGACTGGTAGAGTTAGACTGATAGAGTTAGACTGTAGAGTTAGACTGGTAGAGTTAGACTGGTAGAGTTAGACTGGTAGAGTTAGACTGGTAGAGTTAGACTGATAGAGTTAGACTGGTAGAGTTAGACTGGTAGAGTTAGACTGATAGAGTTAGACTGATAGAGTTAGACTGATAGACTGATAGAGTTAGACTGATAGAGTTAGACTGATAGAGTTAGACTGATAGAGTTAGACTGGTAGAGTTAGACTGGTAGAGTTAGACTGGTAGAGTTAGACTGATAGAGTTAGACTGGTAGAGTTAGACTGGTAGAGTTAGACTGGTAGAGTTAGACTGGTAGAGTTAGACTGGTAGAGTTAGACTGATAGAGTTAGACTGGTAGAGTTAGACTGATAGAGTTAGACTGGTAGAGTTAGACTGATAGAGTTAGACTGGTAGAGTTAGACTGGTAGAGTTAGTAGAGTTAGACTGTAGAGTTAGACTGGTAGAGTTAGACTGGTAGAGTTAGACTGGTAGAGTTAGACTGGTAGAGTTAGACTGGTAGAGTTAGACTGATAGAGTTAGACTGGTAGAGTTAGACTGGTAGAGTTAGACTGATAGAGTTAGACTGATAGAGTTAGACTGGTAGAGTTAGACTGGTAGAGTTAGACTGGTAGAGTTAGACTGATAGACTGGTAGAGTTAGACTGATAGAGTTAGACTGGTAGAGTTAGACTGGTAGAGTTAGACTGGTAGAGTTAGACTGGTAGAGTTAGACTGATAGACTGGTAGAGTTAGACTGATAGAGTTAGACTGGTAGAGTTAGACTGATAGAGTTAGACTGGTAGAGTTAGACTGGTAGAGTTAGACTGGTAGAGTTAGACTGGTAGAGTTAGACTGATAGTAGAGTTAGACTGATAGAGTTAGACTGGTAGAGTTAGACTGGTAGAGTTAGACTGATAGAGTTAGACTGGTAGAGTTAGACTGGTAGAGTTAGACTGATAGAGTTAGACTGGTAGAGTTAGACTGGTAGAGTTAGACTGGTAGAGTTAGTAGAGTTAGACTGGTAGAGTTAGACTGGTAGAGTTAGACTGATAGAGTTAGACTGGTAGAGTTAGACTGATAGAGTTAGACTGGTAGAGTTAGACTGATAGAGTTAGACTGGTAGAGTTAGACTGATAGAGTTAGACTGGTAGAGTTAGACTGGTAGAGTTAGACTGGTAGAGTTAGACTGGTAGAGTTAGACTGGTAGAGTTAGACTGATAGAGTTAGACTGAGTTAGACTGGTAGAGTTAGACTGGTAGAGTTAGACTGATAGAGTTAGACTGGTAGAGTTAGACTGGTAGAGTTAGACTGGTAGAGTTAGACTGATAGAGTTAGACTGATAGAGTTAGACTGGTAGAGTTAGACTGGTAGAGTTAGACTGGTAGAGTTAGACTGATAGAGTTAGAGTTAGTTAGACTGGTAGAGTTAGACTGATAGAGTTAGACTGATAGAGTTAGACTGGTAGAGTTAGACTGATAGAGTTAGACTGGTAGAGTTAGACTGATAGAGTTAGACTGGTAGAGTTAGACTGGTAGAGTTAGACTGGTAGAGACTTAGTTAGACTGGTAGAGTTAGACTGAGTTAGACTGATAGAGTTAGACTGATAGAGTTAGACTGATAGAGTTAGACTGATAGACTGATAGAGTTAGACTGGTAGAGAGTTAGACTGGTAGAGTTAGACTGGTAGAGTTAGACTGGTAGAGTTAGACTGGTAGAGTTAGACTGATAGAGTTAGACTGGTAGAGTTAGTTAGACTGGTAGAGTTAGACTGGTAGAGTTAGACTGGTAGACTGTTAGAGTTAGACTGTAGAGTTAGAGAGTTAGACTGGTAGAGTTAGACTGGTAGAGTTAGACTGATAGAGTTAGACTGGTAGAGTTAGACTGGTAGAGTTAGACTGGTAGAGTTAGACTGGTAGAGTTAGACTGATAGAGTTAGACTGGTAGAGTTAGACTGGTAGAGTTAGACTGATAGAGTTAGACTGGTAGAGTTAGACTGGTAGAGTTAGACTGGTAGAGTAGTAGAGTTAGACTGATAGAGTTAGACTGATAGAGTTAGACTGGTAGAGTTAGACTGATAGAGTTAGACTGGTAGAGTTAGACTGGTAGAGTTAGACTGGTAGAGTTAGACTGGTAGAGTTAGACTAGAGTTAGACTGGTAGAGTTAGACTGATAGAGTTAGACTGGTAGAGTTAGACTGGTAGAGTTAGACTAGAGTTAGACTGGTAGAGTTAGACTGATAGAGTTAGACTAGAGTTAGAGTAGAGTTAGACTAGACTAGAGTTAGACTGATAGAGTTAGACTGGTAGAGTTAGACTGGTAGAGTTAGACTGATAGAGTTAGACTGATAGAGTTAGACTGGTAGAGTTAGACTGGTAGAGTTAGACTGATAGAGTTAGACTGGTAGAGTTAGACTGATAGAGTTAGACTGGTAGAGTTAGACTGATAGACTGATAGAGTTAGACTGGTAGAGTTAGACTGATAGAGTTAGACTGGTAGAGTTAGACTGGTAGAGTTAGACTGGTAGAGTTAGACTGGTAGAGTTAGACTGATAGAGTTAGACTGATAGAGTTAGACTGATAGAGTTAGACTGATAGACTGATAGAGTTAGACTGGTAGAGTTAGACTGGTAGAGTTAGACTGGTAGAGTTAGACTGATAGAGTTAGACTGGTAGAGTTAGACTGATAGAGTTAGACTGATAGAGTTAGACTGATAGAGTTAGACTGGTAGAGTTAGACTGGTAGAGTTAGACTGGTAGAGTTAGACTGGTAGAGTTAGACTGGTAGAGTTAGACTGATAGAGTTAGACTGGTAGAGTTAGACTGATAGAGTTAGACTGATAGAGTTAGACTGATAGAGTTAGACTGGTAGAGTTAGACTGATAGAGTTAGACTGGTAGAGTTAGACTGGTAGAGTTAGACTGATAGAGTTAGACTGGTAGAGTTAGACTGGTAGAGTTAGACTGGTAGAGTTAGACTGATAGAGTTAGACTGATAGAGTTAGACTGATAGAGTTAGACTGATAGAGTTAGACTGATAGAGTTAGACTAGAGTTAGACTGATAGAGTTAGACTGGTAGAGTTAGACTGGTAGAGTTAGACTGGTAGAGTTAGACTGGTAGAGTTAGACTGGTAGAGTTAGACTGATAGAGTTAGACTGGTAGAGTTAGACTGATAGAGTTAGACTGATAGAGTTAGACTGATAGAGTTAGACTGGTAGAGTTAGACTGGTAGAGTTAGACTGGTAGAGTTAGACTGATAGAGTTAGACTGGTAGAGTTAGACTGATAGAGTTAGACTGGTAGAGTTAGACTGATAGACTGATAGAGTTAGACTGATAGAGTTAGACTGATAGAGTTAGACTGATAGAGTTAGACTGGTAGAGTTAGACTGATAGACTGATAGAGTTAGACTGATAGAGTTAGACTGATAGAGTTAGACTGGTAGAGTTAGACTGGTAGAGTTAGACTGATAGAGTTAGACTGATAGACTGGTAGAGTTAGACTGATAGAGTTAGACTGGTAGAGTTAGACTGATAGAGTTAGACGAACCTTCGGTTGATGGTCGCTGTTCCATCCGTAATAAGCCCTTCTCCTGTCGGCGTGACGACCGTGGAGCGTGGGCGGGGTTCTGGGCGTAGCTCAGTGTGTTGCCGCGGGGACTGGATCTGGGCGGAGTCTGTCTGGTCGGTGAGCGGACCGCTGATGGTCCGACGGCGATTCATGATATCATCATCAGACCCGAGACCACCTGACCCGGCCTGGCGACGCAACGCCGCCGGACTAACCTGGCGGATTATACACACATTACACATGAGACCCCAGACCACCTGACCCGGCCTGGCGACGCAACGCCGCCGGACTAACCTGGCGGATTATACACACATTACACATGAGACCCCAGACCACCTGACCCGGCCTGGCGACGCAACGCCGCCGGACTAACCTGGCGGATTATACACACATTACACATGAGACCCCAGACCACCTGACCCGGCCTGGCGACGCAACGCCGCCGGACTAACCTGGCGGATTATACACACATTACACATGAGAACCCAGACCACCTGACCCGGCCTGGCGACGCAACGCCGCCGGACTAACCTGGCGGATTATACACACATTACACATGAGACCCCAGACCACCTGACCCGGCCTGGCGACGCAACGCCGCCGGACTAACCTGGCGGATTATACACACATTACACATGAGACCCCAGACCACCTGACCCGGCCTGGCGACGCAACGCCGCCGGACTAACCTGGCGGATTATACACACATTACACATGAGACCCCAGACCACCTGACCCGGCCTGGCGACGCAACGCCGCCGGACTAACCTGGCGGATTATACACACATTACACATGAGACCCCAGACCACCTGACCCGGCCTGGCGACGCAACGCCGCCGGACTAACCTGGCGGATTTATACATGAGACCCCAGACCACACATTACACATGAGACCCCAGACCACCTGACCCGGCCTGGCGACGCAACGCCGCCGGACTAACCTGGCGGATTATACACACATTACACATGAGACCCCAGACCACCTGACCCGGCCTGGCGACGCAACGCCGCCGGACTAACCTGGCGGATTATACACACATTACACATGAGACCCCAGACCACCTGACCCGGCCTGGCGACGCAACGATTATACACCGGACTAACCTGGCGGATTATACACACATTACACATGAGACCCCAGACCACCTGACCCGGCCTGGCGACGAACGCCCCACATGAGCCGTAGGGGCATGAGACCCCAGACCACCTGACCCCCTGGGGTAGGGGTCTGTGGGTGGGATTGGCCCCTAGGATAGGGGTCTGTGGGTGGGATTGGCCCCTAGGGTAGGGTCTGTGGGTGGGATTGGCCCCTAGGGTAGGGGTCTGTGGGTGGGATTGGCCCCTAGGGGTAGGGTCTGTGGGTGGGATTGGCCCCTAGGGTAGGGGTCTGTGGGTGGGATTGGCCCCTAGGGGTAGGGGTCTGTGGGTGGGATTGGCCCCTAGGGTAGGGGTCTGTGGGTGGGAGGGTCTGTTGGCCCCTAGGGTAGGGGTCTGTGGGTGGGATTGGCCCCTAGGGTAGGGGTCTGTGGGTGGGATTGGCCCCTAGGGTAGGGGTCTGTGGGTGGGATTGGCTAGGGTAGGGGTCCCTAGGGTAGGGGTCTGTGGGTGGGATTGGCCCCTAGGGTAGGGGTCTGTGGGTGGGATTGGCCCCTAGGGTTGGGGGGTCTGTGGGTGGGATTGGCCTAGGGTAGGGGTCTGTGGGTGAGGGATTGACCCCTAGGGTAGGGGGCCCCTAGGGTTTGACCCCTAGGGTAGGGGTTGGGTGCTTGGCCCCTAGGGTACCCCTGTGTTGGGTTGGCCCCTATATTCTGAATATAATCTGAATCCTATTCATTAAAATGGCCAATTTGGTGGCAATCAATCAATCCCAATTTGCTTCATTTTCAGAGATGAAAATAATGTTTCAGGTTTATTGTATCTGAACATGAAATGGTGGGTGTTACAGACAGACAGACAGACAGACAGACAGACAGACAGACAGACCTGTGTAGGGTTGAGGTAGCTGCCTCTGCCTCCCATGGTTCTGGGCAGGGTCTTGGCCCCTCCCCCTCCAGGACCAACTCCTCCCATCGATGTCTCCAACATGGCGGCGATGCTCCGGACGCTCCCCCCCGCCCCCTCTGACCTCACCAGCCCCCCCTCCCCCCTCCTCTCCGCCAGCCCTCCACAGTCGCTGGCTCTCCTCTCCCTGATCCCTACTACCCCCAGCCCCTCCCCCAGCCCCTCCCCCAGCCCGTCGCCCCCGGAGATGGAGGAACACGACCGTTTCGGCGGAGTCGGGGGCCGGCCTTTCCTCCTGGGCCGCAGCGTGACTGATGATTGGCTGCGGTTGACAGTTGCGTCATTGGGGTCGGAGCGTTGAGCCGAGCTGCTGCGGCAGACCGTGGCGTATCTAGGGGCGAAGTCTGTAACCGAGAGGGCATCGGCTTCGTACCCCGAGTAGCCAATCAGGCTGTGAGTTCGCCGATGCTCCTCCTCCATTGGCAGACAGAGTAAAGGAACAGACACACTCCCTTCTTGGACTGGCGAATCAGCTGGCGGGGGCTGGGTGGAGGGGTGGGCTCGAGCCTTGTGGGTCTTGGTGGGAGTGTGAGGTGGGGAGGGTGTGTGTGTTGGGGACTCAATCCCTGGCCGGGGTTTAGTGAGGGGGGGCCTCTGACCCCTCCCAGTGGAGGGGAGTGGGGTAGAGGGGGGAGGAGTGGAGGAGGATGGAGGGGTGGAGCCAGAAGGAGGGGTGGAGCCAGATGGAGGGGTAGAGCCAGAAGGAGGGGTAGAAGGCTGAGAGATACTCTCTCCTCTCTGGAACTTCCCCAGTCTCCTCACTGCTAACATCATCTTCTTTTGGTGGCCTGAGAGAGAGAAAGAGCGAGAGCGAGAGAGACACAAGAGGTTGAGAGAGACAGAGACAGAGCGAGAGAGAGACACAGAGAGAGGCCGACAGAGACAGAGCAAGCAAAAGAGACAGAGAGAAGCAGAGAGAAAGACAGAGAGCGAGAAACAGACAGAGAGAGAGAGAGACAGACACAGAGAGAGAGAGAGACAGACAGACACAGAGAGAGACAGACACAGAGAGAGAGAGACAGACAGACAGACACAGAGAGAGAGAGACAGACACAGAGAGAGAGAGAGACAGACACAGAGAGAGAGACAGACAGACAGACACAGAGAGAGAGACAGACACAGAGAGAGAGAGACAGACACAGAGAGAAAAGACAGACAGACAGACAGACAGACAGACAGACAGACAGACAGACAGACAGACAGACAGACAGACAGACAGACACAGAGAGAGAGACAGAGGGAGAGAGACAGACACAGAGAGAGAGAGACAGACAGACAGACAGACAGACAGAGAGAGAGACAGACACAGAGAGCCTCCTGGGCCGCAGCGTGACTGATGATTGGCTGCGGTGGGCCGCGAGAGACAGACAGACACAGAGAGAGAGACAGACAGACACAGAGAGGCAGACACACAGAGCAGAGACACAGAGAGAGACTGGGGAGTAAAATAGTCAAATGTACAACATTTCAACATCTTCTCATATTCAACCATCCCTCTAAAGTTGATTGGTGATGTCTAAACCATCCCTCTAAGGTTGATTGGTGATGTCTAAACCATCCCTCTAAAGTTGATTGGTGATGTCTAAACCATCCCTCTAAAGTTGATTGGTGATGTCTATCTCCTACCAGCTTGGTGATGTCTAAACCATCCCTCTAAAGTTGATTGGTGATGTCTAAACCATCCCTCTAAGGTTGATTGGTGATGTCTAAACCATCCCTCTAAGGTTGATTGGTGATGTCTAAACCATCCCTCTAAGGTTGATTGGTGATGTCTAAACCATCCCTCTAAAGTTGATTGGTGATGTCTAAACCATCCCTCTAAAGTTGATTGGTGATGTCTAAACCATCCCTCTAAAGTTGATTGAGAGGTTGAGGTGATGTCTAAACCATCCCTCTAAAATTGATTGGTGATGTCTAAACCATCCCTCTAAAGTTGATTGGTGATGTCTAAACCATCCCTCTAAAGTTGATTGATGTCTAAACCATCCCTCTAAAGTTGATTGGTGATGTCTAAACCATCCCTCTAAAGTTGATTGGTGATGTCTAAACCATCCCTCTAAAGTTGATTGGTGATCTAAACCATCCCTCTAAGGTTGACCATCCCTCTAAAGTTGATTGGTGATGTCTAAACCATCCCTCTAAAGTTGATTGGTGATGTCTAAACCATCCCTCTAAAGTTGATTGGTGATGTCTAAACCATCCCTCTAAAGTTGATTGGTGATGTCTAAACCATCCCTCTAAAGTTGATTGGTGATGTCTAAACCATCCCTCTAGTTGAAGTTGATTGGTGATGTCTAAACCATCCCTCTAAAGTTGATTGGTGATGTCTAAACCATCCCTCTAAAGTTGATTGGTGATGTCTAAACCATCCCTCTAAAGTTGATTGGTGATGTCTAAACCATCCCTCTAAAGTTGATTGGTGATGTCTAAACCATCCCTCTAAGGTTGATTGGTGATGTCTAAACCATCCCTCTAAGGTTGATTGGTGATGTCTAAACCATCCCTCTAAAGTTGATTGGTGATGTCTAAACCATCCCTCTAAAGTTGATTGGTGATGTCTAAACCATCCCTCTAAGGTTGATTGGTGATGTCTAAACCATCCCTCTAAGGTTGATTGGTGATGTCTATCTCCTACCAGCTTGGTGATGTCTAAACCATCCCTCTAAAATTGATTGGTGATGTCTAAACCATCCCTCTAAGGTTGATTGGTGATGTCTAAACCATCCCTCTAAGGTTGATTGGTGATGTCTATCTCCTACCAGCTTGGTGATGTCTAAACCATCCCTCTAAGGTTGATTGGTGATGTCTAAACCATCCCTCTAAGGTTGATTGGTGATGTCTAAACCATCCCTCTAAAGTTGATTGGTGATGTCTAAACCATCCCTCTAAGGTTGATTGGTGATGTCTAAACCATCCCTCTAAAGTTGATTGGTGATGTCTAAACCATCCCTCTAAAGTTGATTGGTGATGTCTAAACCATCCCTCTAAAGTTGATTGGTGATGTCTAAACCATCCCTCTAAAGTTGATTGGTGATGTCTAAACCATCCCTCTAAAGTTGATTGGTGATGTCTAAACCATCCCTCTAAAGTTGATTGGTGATGTCTAAACCATCCCTCTAAGGTTGATTGGTGATGTCTAAACCATCCCTCTAAGGTTGATTGGTGATGTCTAAACCATCCCTCTAAGGTTGATTGGTGATGTCTAAACCATCCCTCTAAGGTTGATTGGTGTTGTCTATCATCTCTGATGTAATATATAATAATAATATAATAATAATATATGCCATTTAGCAGACGCTTTTATCCAAAGCGACTTACAGTCATGTGTGCATACATTCTACGTATGGGTGGTCCCGGGAATCGAACCCACTAACCTGGCGTTACAAGCGCCATGCTCTACCAACTGAGCTACAGAAGGACCTCCTATCTCCTGTGTGTCCTACCCAGCTTGGTGATGTCTATCTCCTACCAGCTTGGTGATGTCTATCTCCTACCAGCTTGGTGATGTCTATCTCCTACCCAGCTTGGTGATGTCTATCTCCTGTGTGTCCTACCCAGCTTGGTGATGTCTATCTCCTGTGTGTCCTACCAGCTTGGTGATGTCTATCTCCTGTGTGTCCTACCCAGCTTGGTGATGTCTATCTCCTACCAGCTTGGTGATGTCTATCTCCTACCAGCTTGGTGATGTCTATCTCCTACCAGCTTGGTGATGTCTATCTCCTACCCAGCTTGGTGATGTCTATCTCCTACCCAGCTTGGTGATGTCTATCTGGTGATGTCTATCTCCTCCCAGCTTGGTGATGTCTATCTCCTACCAGCTTGGTGATGTCTATCTCCTACCCAGCTTGGTGATGTCTATCTCCTACCAGCTTGGTGATGTCTATCTCCTGTGTGTCCTACCCAGCTTGGTGATGTCTATCTCCTACCCAGCTTGGTGATGTCTATCTCCTGTGTGTCCTACCCAGCTTGGTGATGTCTATCTCCTGTGTGTCCTACCCAGCTTGGTGATTCCAATTTCCTTCAGATCCTCCCAGCTGATCTCAGTGATGAAGTCGATGTTGTCATATCCATTTTGCACCAGAACCTGGTAGTACTGGTTCAGCCCAATCACTGACAACCACTCTGCCAGGCTGGCCTATACACACACACACACACACACACACACACACACACACACACACACACACACACACACACACAACACACACACACCCACACACACACACACACACACACACACACACACACACACACACACACACACACACACACACACACACACACACACACACACACACACACACACACACACACACACACACACACACACACACACACAGAGAGATATTAGGACATATACACATGTGTTCATATGCATTTAGTATTAGTGCTCAAATGTATAATATTGGTATATTCCAGAGTATCCTCATTAATATTGGTATGGCCCAGAATATCCTCATTAATATTGGTATGGCCCAGAGTATCCTCATTAATATTGGTATGGCCCAGAGTATTCTCATTAATATTGGTATGGCCCAGAGTATCCTCATTAATATTGGTATGGCCCAGAGTATCCTCATTAATATTGGTATGGCCCAGAATATCCTCATTAATATCAGTATGGCCCAGAGTATCCTCACTAATATTGGTATGGCCCAGAGTATCCTCATTAATATTGGTATGGCCCAGAGTATCCTCATTAATATCAGTATGGCCCAGAGTATCCTCATTAATATCAGTATGGCCCAGAGTATCCTCATTAATATTGGTATGGCCCAGAGTATCCTCATTAATATTGGTATGGCCCAGAGTATCCTCATTAATATTGGTATATTCCAGAGTATCCTCATTAATATTGGTATGGCCCAGAGTATCCTCATTAATATTGGTATGGCCCAGAGTATCCTCATTAATATTGGTATGGCCCAGAATATCCTCATTAATATCAGTATGGCCCAGAGTATCCTCATTAATATTGGTATGGCCCAGAATATCCTCATTAATATTGGTATGGCCCAGAATATCCTCATTAATATCAGTATGGCCCAGAGTATCCTCATTAATATCGGTATGGTCCAGAGTATCCTCATTAATAATGGTATGGCCCAGAGTATCCTCATTAATATTGGTATGGCCCAGAATATCCTCATTAATATTGGTCTCATTAATATTGGTATGTCCCAGAGTATCCTCATTAATATCAGTATGGCCCAGAGTATCCTCATTAATATTGGTATGGCCCAGAATATCCTCATTAATATCAGTATGGCCCAGAATATCCTCATTAATATCAGTATGGCCCAGAGTATCCTCATTAATATTGGTATGGCCCAGAGTATCCTCATTAATATTGGTATGGCCCAGAGTATCCTCATTAATATTGGTATATTCCAGAGTATCCTCATTAATATTGGTATGGCCCAGAGTATCCTCATTAATATTGGTATGGCCCAGAGTATCCTCATTAATATTGGTATATTCCAGAGTATCCTCATTAATATTGGTATGGCCCAGAGTATCCTTATTAATATTGGTATGGCCCAGAGGATCCTCATTAATATTGGTATGGCCCAGAATATCCTCATTAATATCAGTATGGCCCAGAGTATCCTCATTAATACTGGTATGGCCCAGAATATCCTCATTAATATTGGTATGGCCCAGAGTATCCTCATTAATATTGGTATGGCCCAGGATATCCTCATTAATATCAGTATGGCCCAGAGTATCCTCATTAATATTGGTATGGCCCAGAGTATCCTCATTAATATTGGTATGGCCCAGAATATCCTCATTAATATCAGTATGGCCCAGAGTATCCTCATTAATATTGGTATGGCCCAGAATATCCTCATTAATATTGGTATGGCCCAGAGTATCCTCATTAATATTGGTATGGCCCAGAGTATCCTCATTAATATTGGTATGGCCCAGAGTATCCTCATTAATATCGGTATGGCCCAGAGTATCCTCATTAATATTGGTATGGCCCAGAGTATCCTCATTAATATTGGTATGGCCCAGAGTATCCTCATTAATATTGGTATGGCCCAGAGTATCCTCATTAATATTGGTATGGCCCAGAGTATCCTCATTAATATTGGTATGGCCCAGAGTATCCTCATTAACATCAGTTTGGCTCAGAATCTCCTCATTAATCTTGGTATGGCCCAGAGTATCCTCATTAATATTGGTATGGCCCAGAATATCCTCATTAATATCAGTATGGCCCAGAGTATCCTCATTAATATTGGTATGGCCCAGAGTATCCTCATTAATATTGGTATGGCCCAGAGTATCCTCATTAATATTGGTATGGCCCAGAGTATCCTTATTAATATCAGTATGTCCCAGAGTATCCTCATTAATATTGGTATGGCCCAGAGTATCCTCATTAATATTGGTATGGCCCAGAGTATCCTCATTAATATTGGTATGGCCCAGAGTATCCTCATTAATATTGGTATGGCCCAGAGTATCCTCATTAATATTGGTATGGCCCAGAGTATCCTCATTAATATCAGTATGGCCCAGAGTATCCTCATTAATATTGGTATGGCCCAGAGTATCCTCATTAATATTGGTACGGCCCAGAGTATCCTCATTAATATTGGTATGGCCCAGAGTATCCTCATTAATATTGGTATGGCCCAGAGTATCCTCATTAATATTGGTATGGCCCAGAGTATCCTCATTAATATTGGTATGGCCCAGAGTATCCTCATTAATATTGGTATGGCCCAGAGTATCCTCATTAATATTGGTATGGCCCAGAGTATCCTCATTAATATTGGTATGGCCCAGAGTATCCTCATTAATATTGGTATCATTAATATCAGTATGGCCCAGAGTATCCTCATTAATATTGGTATGGCCCAGAGTATCCTCATTAATATTGGTACGGCCCAGAGTATCCTCATTAATATTGGTATGGCCCAGAGTATCCTCATTAATATTGGTACGGCCCAGAGTATCCTCATTAATATTGGTATGGCCCAGAGTATCCTCATTAATATTGGTATGGCCCAGAGTATCCTCATTAATATTGGTATGGCCCAGAGTATCCTCATTAATATTGGTATGGCCCAGAGTATCCTCATTAATATTGGTACGGCCCAGAGTATCCTCATTAATATTGGTATGGCCCAGAGTATCCTCATTAATATTGGTACGGCCCAGAGTATCCTCATTAATATTGGTATGGCCCAGAGTATCCTCATTAATATTGGTATGGCCCAGAGTATCCTCATTAATATTGGTATGGCCCAGAGTATCCTCATTAATATCAGTATGGCCCAGAGTATCCTCATTAATATTGGTATGGCCCAGAGTATCCTCATTAATATTGGTATGGCCCAGAGTATCCTCATTAATATTGGTATGGCCCAGAGTATCCTCATTAATATTGGTACGGCCCAGAGTATCCTCATTAATATTGGTACGGCCCAGAGTACCCTCATTAATATTGGTATGGCCCAGAGTATCCTCATTAATATTGGTATGGCCCAGAGTATCCTCATTAATATTGGTACGGCCCAGAGTATCCTCATTAATATTGGTATGGCCCAGAGTATCCTCATTAATATTGGTATGGCCCAGAGTATCCTCATTAATATCAGTATGGCCCAGAGTATCCTCATTAATATTGGTATGGCCCAGAGTATCCTCATTAATATTGGTATGGCCCAGAGTATCCTCATTAATATTGGTATGGCCCAGAGTATCCTCATTAATATTGGTATGGCCCAGAGTATCCTCATTAATATTGGTATGGCCCAGAGTATCCTCATTAATATCAGTATGGCCCAGAGTATCCTCATTAATATTGGTATGGCCCAGAGTATCCTCATTAATATTGGTATGGCCCAGAGTATCCTCATTAATATTGGTATGGCCCAGAGTATCCTCATTAATATTGGTATGGCCCAGAGTATCCTCATTAATATTGGTATGGCCCAGAGTATCCTCATTAATATTGGTATGGCCCAGAGTATCCTCATTAATATTGGTATGGCCCAGAGTATCCTCATTAATATCAGTATGGCCCAGAGTATCCTCATTAATATTGGTATGGCCCAGAGTATCCTCATTAATATTGGTATGGCCCAGAGTATCCTCATTAATATTGGTATGACCCAGAGTATCCTCATTAATATTGGTATGGCCCAGAGTATCCTCATTAATATTGGTATGGCCCAGAGTATCCTCATTAATATTGGTACGGCCCAGAGTATCCTCATTAATATTGGTATGGCCCAGAGTATCCTCATTAATATTGGTATGGCCCAGAGTATCCTCATTAATATTGGTACGGCCCAGAGTATCCTCATTAATATTGGTATGGCCCAGAGTATCCTCATTAATATTGGTATGGCCCAGAGTATCCTCATTAATATCAGTATGGCCCAGAGTATCCTCATTAATATTGGTATGGCCCAGAGTATCCTCATTAATATTGGTATGGCCCAGAGTATCCTCATTAATATTGGTACGGCCCAGAGTATCCTCATTAATATTGGTATGGCCCAGAGTATCCTCATTAATATTGGTATGGTATCCTCATTAATATTGGTAGAGTATCCTCATTAATATCAGTATGGCCCAGAGTATCCTCATTAATATTGGTATGGCCCAGAGTATCCTCATTAATATTGGTATGGCCCAGAGTATCCTCATTAATATTGGTATGGCCCAGAGTATCCTCATTAATATTGGTATGGCCCAGAGTATCCTCATTAATATTGGTATGGCCCAGAGTATCCTCATTAATATTGGTATGGCCCAGAGTATCCTCATTAATATTGGTATGGCCCAGAGTATCCTCATTAATATCAGTATGGCCCAGAGTATCCTCATTAATATTGGTATGGCCCAGAGTATCCTCATTAATATTGGTATGGCCCAGAGTATCCTCATTAATATTGGTATGGCCCATTCAGACGTATTGCGTCTCAAGACAAAGGCTCGGAATGTGTTCTTACTGGTTTGTGGTCAGGCAGCCAGTCACCAGACGGCAGTTTGCTGATCTCTGATGTCATCTTCTTACGATGGCCTGGTTTAGTTACACCGATTGCTGTCAGGTCCTGCACAAACAGACACACACTCACACAAAAACAGACACACACACACACACACACAAAAACAGACACACACACACACACACAAAAACACACACACACGCACGCACACACACACACACACACACAAAAACAGACACACACACACACGCACACACACACACACACAAAAACAGACACACACACACACACAGTTAACACACGCTCATCCTCTCTCACACACCTCACTGATGTACATGAATAAACATTAGCTTTATGCAAATGAAGCGGTAAATAATAGTGATGCGTGATTGGCAGACAACTCAGAGTGGGTCAGAGGTCACAGAGACAGGAGGGTCATGATGACATCACCAGGTCAGGGGTCAGGAGGAGGCCACGCCCCCACAGATAGGACATACGGGATGCCGGGGTAGAGGTTGGGATGACACGTGGTGTAGGGGTCAGAGGTCATCTTACCTCGGGGGTCATGTGGCCTATGGTGTCTAGGTCATAGCCAGCGCTGAGGAGGTGAGTGGTGTAGAACTGCAGCTGACACTCAGTCAACCAGGTCACTACTGCCTCACTCTAGAACACAGAACACTCTCATTGTTCTAGAACATACACTCAGCTCTACACTGTAGAACAAACACTCAGCTCTAGAACACACACACAGCTCTAGAACAATCTAGAACACACACAGCTCTACACTGTAGAACAAACACTCAGCTCTAGAACACACACACAGCTCTAGAACAATCTAGAACACACACAGCTCTACACTGTAGAACACACACTCAGCTCTAGAACACTGTAGAACACACACTCAGGTCTAGAACACTGTAGAACACACACTCAGATCTAGAACACTGTAGAACACACACTCAGCTCTAGAACAATCTAGAACACACACTCAGCTCTAGAACACTATAGAACACACACAGCTCTACACTGTAGAACACACACTCTGCTCTAGAACACTGTAGAATACACACTCAGCTCTAGAACACTGTAGAACACACACTCAACTCTACACTGTAGAACACACACTCAACTATAGAACACACATTTAGCTCTAGAACACTCTAGAACACACACTCAGCTCTAGAACACTATAGAACACATACTCAGCTCTAGAACACACACTCAGCTCTACACTAGAACACACACTCAGCTCTACACTGTAGAACACACACTCAGCTCTACACTGTAGAACACACACTCAGCTCTACACTGTAGAACACACACTCAACTCTACACTGTAGAACACACACTCAACTATAGAACACACATTTAGCTCTAGAACACTATAGAACACACACTCAGCTCTAGAACACTATAGAACACATACTCAGCTCTAGAACACACACTCAGCTCTACACTGTAGAACACACACTCAGCTCTACACTATAGAACACATACTCAGCTCTACACTATAGAACACATACTCAACTCTAGAACACACACTCAGCTCTACACTATAGAACACATACTCAGCTCTAGAACACACACTCAGCTCTACACTGTAGAACACACACTCAGCTCTACACTGTAGAACACACACTCAGCTCTACACTGTAGAACACACACTCAGCTCTACACTGTAGAACACACACTCAGCTCTACACTGTAGAACACACACTCAGCTCTACACTGTAGAACACACACTCAGCTCTACATTGTAGAACACACACTGAAGACTAGAACTATCAGCATTCTCAGAGCTCTTCAGCCGAACACTCTCATCGTTCTAGAACACAGAATATTCTCAGAGCTCTAGAACATAGATACCAGAGTTCTAGAACAGGGTGAGGGAGGGAGGAGGGAGTCCAGAGGCTCTGTATGTCTCTGTGAGGTCAGGTGACACAGCTCAGCTCAGCGATTGGTCGTTAGGGTTAGACTGACATCCTGTACCCCCAGGGGGCAGTAGAGATGCCATCTAACCAGGGGGAGAACAACTGCCCCCTCTCGTTGAAGCCACGGAGGTTCAAGCCCGACCGCAGTATTGCAGGCCTTGTTAGTAGAAAACACTATCCCCAAATATAGTGAACGGAAAAATGGCAATCTTCATTTTTTAAAAATTATCACGGTACCAAATATTGCTTCTAATACACCAGAAGTATGTCCTTGAACCGGTTATTAAGAAATTGTACACAGAATAAGTTGTAAGGGTAAATGTAGTTGCTAATGGCAGCTTGCTGGTCGGCCTTCAACTTGAGTTACTCAATGAGAGGGGTCACTTACTGAATGAGGACTAACTGCACATGTTCTGTATCCATGAGACTCCAGTTCAGGAAGTGGAAAAACCCTGTGACTCTTATTGTTAGAGTAGGGGTGTTAACCACGGTGTCCTGTCTCTTCAAATACGTTACTGACTCTTCCCATAGGAATGAATGGGGTCACATGATTGTTGACTTTGTCCATTCTTTTTACAGTCATTGCATCTAACTACATCTTTCTGATGGGACGTCAAACGGGTGTCCTAAAGATCCCATGGCTCTTCCTGTCTCTCTTATTGTTAGAGTAGAGGGTGTTAACCACGGTGTCCTGACTCTCTTATTGTTAGAGTAGGGGTGTTAACCACGGTGTCCTGACTCTCTTATTGTTAGAGTAGGGGTGTTAACCACGGTGTCCTGACTCTCTTATTGTTAGAGTAGGGGTGTTAACCACGGTGTCCTGACTCTCTTATTGTTAGAGTAGGGGTGTTAACCACGGTGTCCTGACTCTCTTATTGTTAGAGTAGGGGTGTTAACCACGGTGTCCTGTCTCTCTTATTGTTAGAGTAGGGGTGTTAACCACGGTGTCCTGACTCTCTTATTGTTAGAGTAGGGGTGTTAACCACGGTGTCCTGTCTCTCTTATTGTTAGAGTAGGGGTGTTAACCACGGTGTCCTGACTCTCTTATTGTTAGAGTAGGGGTGTTAACCACGGTGTCCTGTCTCTCTTATTGTTAGAGTAGGGGTGTTAACCACGGTGTCCTGACTCTCTTATTGTTAGAGTAGGGGTGTTAACCACGGTGTCCTGTCTCTCTTATTGTTAGAGTAGGGGTGTTAACCACGGTGTCCTGACTCTCTTATTGTTAGAGTAGGGGTGTTAACCACGGTGTCCTGACTCTCTTATTGTTAGAGTAGGGGTGTTAACCACGGTGTCCTGACTCTCTTATTGTTAGAGTAGGGGTGTTAACCACGGTGTCCTGACTCTCTTATTGTTAGAGTAGGGGTGTTAACCACGGTGTCCTGACTCTCTTATTGTTAGAGTAGGGGTGTTAACCACGGTGTCCTGACTCTCTTATTGTTAGAGTAGGGGTGTTAACCACGGTGTCCTGTCTCTCTTATTGTTAGAGTAGGGGTGTTAACCACGGTGTCCTGACTCTCTTATTGTTAGAGTAGGGGTGTTAACGGTGTCCTGTCTCTCCCACGGTGTCCTGTCTCTCTTATTGTTAGAGTAGGGGTGTTAACCACGGTGTCCTGTCTCTCTTATTGTTAGAGTAGGGGTGTTAACCCCGGTGTCCTGACTCTCTTATTGTTAGAGTAGGGGTGTTAACCACGGTGTCCTGACTCTCTTATTGTTAGAGTAGGGGGTGTTAACCACGGTGTCCTGACTCTCTTATTGTTAGAGTAGGGGTGTTAACCACGGTGTCCTGACTCTCTTATTGTTAGAGTAGGGGTGTTAACCACGGTGTCCTGACTCTCTTATTGTTAGAGTAGGGGTGTTAACCACGGTGTCCTGTCTCTCTTATTGTTAGAGTAGGGGTGTTAACCACGGTGTCCTGACTCTCTTATTGTTAGAGTAGGGGTGTTAACCACGGTGTCCTGACTCTCTTATTGTTAGAGTAGGGGTGTTAACCACGGTGTCCTGACTCTCTTATTGTTAGAGTAGGGGTGTTAACCACGGTGTCCTGACTCTCTTATTGTTAGAGTAGGGGTGTTAACCACGGTGTCCTGACTCTCTTATTGTTAGAGTAGGGGTGTTAACCACGGTGTCCTGACTCTCTTATTGTTAGAGTAGGGGTGTTAACCACGGTGTCCTGTCTCTCTTATTGTTAGAGTAGGGGGTGTTAACCACGGTGTCCTGACTCTCTTATTGTTAGAGTAGGGGTGTTAACCACGGTGTCCTGACTCTCTTATTGTTAGAGTAGGGGTGTTAACCACGGTGTCCTGTCTCTCTTATTGTTAGAGTAGGGGGTGTTAACCACGGTGTCCTGACTCTCTTATTGTTAGAGTAGGGGTGTTAACCACGGTGTCCTGACTCTCTTATTGTTAGAGTAGGGGTGTTAACCACGGTGTCCTGTCTCTCTTATTGTTAGAGTAGGGGTGTTAACCCGGTGTCCTGACTCTCTTATTGTTAGAGTAGGGGTGTTAACCACGGTGTCCTGTCTCTCTTATTGTTAGAGTAGGGGTGTTAACCACGGTGTCCTGACTCTCTTATTGTTAGAGTAGGGGTGTTAACCACGGTGTCCTGTCTCTCTTATTGTTAGAGTAGGGGTGTTAACCACGGTGTCCTGACTCTCTTATTGTTAGAGTAGGGGTGTTAACCACGGTGTCCTGACTCTCTTATTGTTAGAGTAGGGGTGTTAACCACGGTGTCCTGACTCTCTTATTGTTAGAGTAGGGGTGTTAACCACGGTGTCCTGACTCTCTTATTGTTAGAGTAGGGGTGTTAACCACGGTGTCCTGACTCTCTTATTGTTAGAGTAGGGGTGTTAACCACGGTGTCCTGTCTCTCTTATTGTTAGAGTAGGGGTGTTAACCACGGTGTCCTGACTCTCTTATTGTTAGAGTAGGGGTGTTAACCACGGTGTCCTGACTCTCTTATTGTTAGAGTAGGGGTGTTAACCACGGTGTCCTGACTCTCTTATTGTTAGAGTAGGGGTGTTAACCACGGTGTCCTGACTCTCTTATTGTTAGAGTAGGGGTGTTAACCACGGTGTCCTGACTCTCTTATTGTTAGAGTAGGGGGTGTTAACCACGGTGTCCTGACTCTCTTATTGTTAGAGTAGGGGTGTTAACCACGGTGTCCTGACTCTCTTATTGTTAGAGTAGGGGTGTTAACCACAGTGTCCTGACTCTCTTATTGTTAGAGTAGGGGTGTTAACCACGGTGTCCTGACTCTCTTATTGTTAGAGTAGGGGTGTTAACCACGGCTTCCTCTGTGATACGTCCTGAGAACAAATATCCAGCGAACAGCAACACACACACACACAGGGGTTAACACGGTGTCCACACTCTCTTACACACACACACAGGGGTGTTAACCACGGTGTCCTGACTCACATTCACATCTGCCTCTTGTGAGACAACCACGGTGTCCTGTCTCTCTTATTGTTACACACACACACACACCACACACTCAAACTCACACACAAACAGGCACACGGTGTCCACGCTCTTATTGTTAGATGTGAAACAATAAACACACACCACGGTGTCACAAACTCTCACACAAACAGGCACACACACTGACTCTCTTATTGTTAGAGTAGGGGTGTTTAACCACAGGTGTCACATCTGACTCTGCCTTAGCGTTGTTCTTAGAGGACAACCAGATGGACTCTTAGCAGTAGTTAACACAGACAGTCAGTTAGACAGTCAGTCACGGTGTCAGTCTCAGTTAGTTAGACAGTTCAGACAGTCAGGGGTGTTAACCACGGTGTCTGTCTTATTGTTAGAGTAGGGGTGTCAGACACGGTGTCAGTCTCAGTTAGACAGTAGTTGGTGTCAGACTCTCTTAGTCAGTCAGGTGTTCACGGTCAGTCATTGTTTAGGGGTGACAGTCTGTCTCTCTTATTGTTAGAGTAGGGGTGTCAGACCAGTCAGTGTCCTGACTCTCTTATCAGTGTCAGTCAGTCAGTCAAAGGGGCTGTTCTTGTTAACCACGGACAACCAGATGGACTCTTATTGCAGTAGCTAAAGACACACAGACAGTCAGTTAGACAGTCAGACAGTGTCAGTCAGTCAGTCAGTTCCTGACATTGTTAGAGTAGGGGTGTTAACCACGGTGTTCTTGAGGAGGACTCTCTGGATTGTTAGAGCTAAGGGAAACACAGTCAGTCAGTCAGTCAGAGTAGTCAGTCTTATTGTCAGACAGTAGTCAGACAGTCATTGTTAGAGTAGGGGTGTCGGTGTCTGTCAGACAGTCACGGTGTCAGTCTCTCAGTCAGTTGTTAGAGTCAGTCAGTCAGGTGTTAACAGTCAGTCAGACAGTGTCCTGACTCTCTTATTGTTAGAGTCAGGGGTGTTAGACAGTCAGTCAGTGTCCTGTCAGTAGAGTCAGTCAGTTCAGTCAGTTGTTAGAGTCAGTCAGTCAGGTGTCAGTCAGACCAGTCGGTGTCAGTCACTCTCTCAGTTGTTAGACAGTCAGTTAGTCAGTCAGTCAGTTAGAGTAGACAGTCAGTCAGTCAGTCATTGTTAGACAGTCAGTCAGTCATCAGTAGGGGTGTTAACCACGGTGTCCTGACTCTCTTATTGTTAGAGTAGGGTGTTAACCACGGTGTCAGCCAGCCTCTCTTATTGTTAGCCAGGGTGTTCAGCCAGCCAGTCAGGTGTCCAGTCAGCCAGCCAGTCAGTCTTAGTTGTTCAGCCAGCCAGTCAGTCAGTCAGTCCAGTCAGTCAGATAGTCAGACATTGTTAGAAAGTCAGACAGTCCTGACTCTCTTATTGTTATTATTAGGGGGTACCTGTGCCTGCTCCACAGACCTGGACTGGTCCTGTTACTATTATTATAGTTGTTATTAATATTACAGTAATATTATTCTGGGTACCTGCTGCCTGCTCCACAGACCGGACTGGTCCTGTTACTATTATTATAGTTGTTATTAATATTACAGTAATATTATTCTGGGTACCTGCTGCCTGCTCCACAGACTTGGACTGGTCCTGTTACTATTATTTATTGTTATTAATATTACAGTAATATTATTCTGGGTACCTGCTGCCTGCTCCACAGACCTGGACTGGTCCTGTTACTATTATTATAGTTGTTATTAATATTACAGTAATATTATTCTGGGTACCTGCTGGTGCTCCACAGACTTGACTGGTCCTCTTATTGTTATTATAGTTGTTATTAATATTACAGTAATATTATTCTGGGTACCTGCTGGGTGCTCCACAGACTTGGTCTGGTCCTGTTACTATTATTTAGTTGTTATTAATATTACAGACTGGTCCTAATATTATTCTGGGGTGTTAACAGACTGGTGTCCTGTTACTCTTATTTGTTAGTTATTAATATTACAGTAATATTATTCGGTGTACCTGCTCTTATTGTTAGACTTGGACTGGTCCTGTTACTATTATTATAGTTGATTCTTATTACAGTAATATTATTCTGGGTACCTGCTGGGTGCTCCACAGACTTATTGGACTGGTCCTGTTACTATTATTGTTAGTTGTTATTAATATTACAGTTATATTATTCTGGGTACCGGTGTCCTGCCTCTCCACAGTTGGACTGGTCCTGTTACTATTATTATAGTTGTTATTAATATTACAGTAATATTATTCTGGGTACCTGCTGCCTGCTCCACAGACCTGGACTGGTCCTGTTACTATTATTATAGTTGTTATTAATATTACAGTAATATTATTCTGGGTACCTGCTGCCTGCTCCACAGTTGGACTGGTCCTGTTACTATTATTATAGTTGTTATTAATATTACAGTAATATTATTCTGGGTACCTGCTGCCTGCTCCACAGACTTGGACTGGTCCTGTTACTATTATTATAGTTGTTATTAATATTACTGTAATATTATTCTGGGTACCTGCTGCCTGCTCCACAGACTTGGACTGGTCCTGTTACTATTATTATAGTTGTTATTAATATTACAGTAATATTATTCTGGGTACCTGCTGCCTGCTCCACAGTTGGACTGGTCCTGTTACTATTATTATAGTTGTTATTAATATTACAGTAATATTATTCTGGGTACCTGCTGCCTGCTCCACAGACCTGGACTGGTCCTGTTACTATTATTATAGTTGTTATTATTATTACAGTAATATTATTCTGGGTACCTGCTGCCTGCTCCACAGACCTGGACTGGTCCTGTTACTATTATTATAGTTGTTATTAATATTACAGTAATATTATTCTGGGTACCTGCTGCCTGCTCCACAGACTGGACTGGTCCTGTTACTATTATTATAGTTGTTATTAATATTACAGTAATATTATTCTGGGTACCTGCTGCCTGCTCCACAGACCTGGACTGGTCCTGTTACTATTATTATAGTTGTTATTAATATTACAGTAATATTATTCTGGGTACCTGCTGCCTGCTCCACAGACCTGGACTGGTCCTGTTACTATTATTATAGTTGTTATTAATATTACAGTAATATTATTCTGGGTACCTGCTGCCTGCTCCACAGACCTGGACTGGTCCTGTTACTATTATTATAGTTGTTATTAATATTACAGTAATATTATTCTGGGTACCTGCTCCCTGCTCCACAGACTTGGACTGGTCCTGTTACTATTATTATAGTTGTTATTAATATTACAGTAATATTATTCTGGGTACCTGCTGCCTGCTCCACAGACTTGGACTGGTCCTGTTACTATTATTATATTGTTATAGTTGTTATTAATATTACAGTAATATTATAATCTGGGTACCTGCTGCCTGCTCCACAGACTTGGACTGGTCCTGTTACTATTATTATAGTTGTTATTAATATTACAGTAATATTATTCTGGGTACCTGCTGCCTGCTCCACAGACTTGGACTGGTCCTGTTACTATTATTATAGTTGTTATTAATATTACAGTAATATTATTCTGGGTACCTGCTGCCTGCTCCACAGACCTGGACTGGTCCTGTTACTATTATTATAGTTGTTATTAATATTACAGTAATATTATTCTGGGTACCTGCTGCCTGCTCCACAGACTTGGACTGGTCCTGTTACTATTATTATAGTTGTTATTAATATTACAGTAATATTATTCTGGGTACCTGCTGCCTGCTCCACAGACTTGGACTGGTCCTGTTACTATTATTATAGTTGTTATTAATATTACAGTAATATTATTCTGGGTACCTGCTGCCTGCTCCACAGACCTGGACTGGTCCTGTTACTATTATTATAGTTGTTATTAATATTACAGTAATATTATTCTGGGTACCTGCTGCCTGCTCCACAGACTTGGACTGGTCCTGTTACTATTATTATAGTTGTTATTAATATTACAGTAATATTATTCTGGGTACCTGCTGCCTGCTCCACAGACTGGACTGGTCCTGTTACTATTATTATAGTTGTTATTAATATTACAGTAATATTATTCTGGGTACCTGCTGCCTGCTCCACAGACTTGGACTGGTCCTGTTACTATTATTATAGTTGTTATTAATATTACAGTAATATTATTCTGGGTACCTGCTGCCTGCTCCACAGACCTGGACTGGTCCTGTTACTATTATTATAGTTGTTATTAATATTACAGTAATATTATTCTGGGTACCTGCTGCCTGCTCCACAGACCTGGACTGGTCCTGTTACTATTATTATAGTTGTTATTAATATTACAGTAATATTATTCTGGGTACCTGCTGCCTGCTCCACAGACCTGGACTGGTCCTGTTACTATTATTATAGTTGTTATTAATATTACAGTAATATTATTCTGGGTACCTGCTGCCTGCTCCACAGACTTGGACTGGTCCTGTTACTATTATTATAGTTGTTATTAATATTACAGTAATATTATTCTGGGTACCTGCTGCCTGCTCCACAGACTTGGACTGGTCCTGTTACTATTATTATAGTTGTTATTAATATTACAGTAATATTATTCTGGGTACCTGCTGCCTGCTCCACAGACCTGGACTGGTCCTGTTACTATTATTATAGTTGTTATTAATATTACAGTAATATTATTCTGGGTACCTGCTGCCTGCTCCACAGACCTGGACTGGTCCTGTTACTATTATTATAGTTGTTATTAATATTACAGTAATATTATTCTGGGTATCTGCTGCCTGCTCCACAGACCTGGACTGGTCCTGTTACTATTATTATAGTTGTTATTAATATTACAGTAATATTATTCTGGGTACCTGCTGCCTGCTCCACAGACTTGGACTGGTCCTGTTACTATTATTATAGTTGTTATTAATATTACAGTAATATTATTCTGGGTACCTGCTGCCTGCTCCACAGACTTGGACTGGTCCTGTTACTATTATTATAGTTGTTATTAATATTACAGTAATATTATTCTGGGTACCTGCTGCCTGCTCCACAGACTTGGACTGGTCCTGTTACTATTATTATAGTTGTTATTAATATTACAGTAATATTATTCTGGGTACCTGCTGCCTGCTCCACAGACTTGGACTGGTCCTGTTACTATTATTATAGTTGTTATTAATATTACAGTAATATTATTCTGGGTACCTGCTGCCTGCTCCACAGACCTGGACTGGTCCTGTTACTATTATTATAGTTGTTATTAATATTACAGTAATATTATTCTGGGTACCTGCTGCCTGCTCCACAGACTTGGACTGGTCCTGTTACTATTATTATAGTTGTTATTAATATTACAGTAATATTATTCTGGGTACCTGCTGCCTGCTCCACAGACTTGGACTGGTCCTGTTACTATTATTATAGTTGTTATTAATATTACAGTAATATTATTCTGGGTACCTGCTGCCTGCTCCACAGACTTGGACTGCTCCAACAGATGCTCCTTAGCCTTTATTGACTGGGACATCACCGTGGCTAGGAGCTAAACATAAACACACACATGCACAAGAGCTTTAGTCAATCTGTGAATCAGAATTGAAGAACAAGTTAGCACAAACACACTCCTGAAACACACACACTCCTGAAACACACACACACACTCCTGAAACACACACACACACTCCTGAAACACACACACACAAACACACACCTGAAACACACACACACACACAAACCACACACACACACACACCTGAAAAACACACACACTCCTGAAACACACACACACACACACACACATCCTGAAACACACACACACACACAAGCCTGAAACACACACCAGAGACAGGCTTAGTTCCTCTGTCAATCAGAGGAAGACGGACACCCACCTTGACTCCCTCCGACTGCGCGTGGAGCCCGGGAGCGTTGAGGCCGTGTGTGTTCAGGCTGCTAGCTGGCGTGTTAGTAGCGTGTGCTGTGACAGGCGGAGGAGGCGTATTCAGGGCGTGTTGTGTATTTCCAGAACTCTGGACGCTGCCGAGGGAACGAACGCTACCCAGACTACCCACACTGCTGCTACGGTCACCACCTACACACATCCACAAATGTACATACACACACGCACGCATGCACGCACACACACACACACGCAGGTTTAGATATAATGTGGTGTTCCTCAGGGTTATATTCTAGGAATAGATAGATAGAATGTGGTGTTCCTCATGGTTCTATTCTAGGACCTCTCTTATTTCTGATAGTAATAATGCTATGATCAACGTCATCTATTATGCACGCAGGCACAGAAATACAGAGCCTTCAGAAAGTATCACACCCCTCCCTCCACATTTTGTTTTGTTTCAGCCTGAATTTTAAATGGAAATTAAATTAAATTACATCATTTTTGTACATCTTTTTTTTTTTACCCCCTTTTCCTCCCAATTGTGATATTTTCTCATCACTCATCGCAGGCTCTGGAGAAGCGAAGGTCGAGTCACGCGTCCTCTGAAACATGACCCGCCAAACCGCGCTTCTTAGCACCCGCCCACTTAACACAGAAGGAGGAAACACTGTTCAACTGACGACTGGAGTCAGCCTGCAAGCACCTGGCCCGCCACAAGGAGTCGCTAGAGCGCAATGAGCCAAGTAAAGCCCCCCCCCCCCGCGACACCCCAAAAAAAGCAGACATTGAATATCCCTTTGAGCATGGTATTAATTACATTTTGGATGGTGTATCAATACACCCAGTCACTATAAAGATACAGGCGTCCTTCCTAACTCAGTTGCCGGAGGGGAAGGAAACCGCTCAGGGATTTCATCATGAGGCCAATGGTGACTATAAAACAGTTACAGTGATAGAAAACTGAGGATGGGTCAACAACATTGTAGTTACTCCACAATACTAACCTGATTGACAGAGTGAAAAGACAGAAGCCTGTACAAAATTTAAAAAAACATTCCAAAATATGCATCCTGTTTAAACAGGAAGCACTAAAGTAATACTGAAAAAAAATGTGGCAAGGAAATTCTCATTTTGTCCTGAATACAGAGTGTTTGGAGCACATTTTGTCCTGAATACAGAGTGTTTGGAGCACATTTTGTCCTGAATACAGAGTGTTTGGAGCACATTTTGTCCTGAATACAGAGTGTTTGGAGCACATTTTGTCCTGAATACAGAGTGTTTGGAGCACATTTTGTCCTGAATACAGAGTGTTTGGAGCAATTTTGTCCTGAATACAGAGTGTTTTTGTCCTGAATACAGAGTGTTTGGAGCACATTTTGTCCTGAATACAGAGTGTTTGGAGCACATTTTGTCCTGAATACAGAGTGTTTGGAGCACATTTTGTCCTGAATACAGAGTGTTTGGAGCACATTTTGTCCTGAATACAGAGTGTTTGGAGCACATTTTGTCCTGAATACAGAGTGTTTGGAGCACATTTTGTCCTGAATACAGAGTGTTTGGAGCACATTTTGTCCTGAATACAGAGTGTTTGGAGCACATTTTGTCCTGAATACAGAGTGTTTGGAGCACATTTTGTCCTGAATACAGAGTGTTTGGAGCACATTTTGTCCTGAATACAGAGTGTTTGGAGCACATTTTGTCCTGAATACAGAGTGTTTGGAGCACATTTTGTCCTGAATACTGGAGCACATTTTGTCCTGAATACAGAGTGTTTGGAGCACATTTTGTCCTGAATACAGAGTGTTTGGAGCACATTTTGTCCTGAATACAGAGTGTTTGGAGCACATTTTGTCCTGAATACAGAGTGTTTGGAGCACATTTTGTCCTGAATACAGAGTGTTTGGAGCACATTTTGTCCTGAATACAGAGTGTTTGGAGCACATTTTGTCCTGAATACAGAGTGTTTGGAGCACATTTTGTCCTGAATACAGAGTGTTTGGAGCACATTTTTGTTTCCTGAATACAGAGTGTCCTGAATACAGAGTGTTTGGAGCACATTTTGTCCTTCCTGAATACAGAGTGTTTGGAGCACATTTTGTCCTGAATACAGAGTGTTTGGAGCACATTTTGTCCTGAATACAGAGTGTTTGGAGCACATTTTGTCCTGAATACAGAGTGTTTGGAGCACATTTTGTCCTGAATACAGAGTGTTTGGAGCACATTTTGTCCTGAATACAGAGTGTTTGGAGCACATTTTGTCCTGAATACAGAGTGTTTGGAGCACATTTTGTCCTGAATACAGAGTGTTTGGAGCACATTTTGTCCTGAATACAGAGTGTTTAGCACATTTTGTCCTGAATACAGAGTGTTTGGAGCAATTTTGTCCTGAATACAGAGTGTTTGGAGCACATTTTGTCCTGAATACAGAGTGTTTGGAACATTTTGTCCTGAATACAGAGTGTTTGGAGCACATTTGTCCTGAATACAGAGTGTTTGGAGCACATTTTGTCCTGAATACAGAGTGTTTGGAGCACATTTTGTCCTGAATACAGAGTGTTTGGAGCACATTTTGTCCTGAATACAGAGTGTTTGGAGCACATTTTGTCCTGAATACAGAGTGTTTGGAGCACATTTTGTCCTGAATACAGAGTGTTTGGAGCACATTTTGTCCTGAATACAGAGTGTTTGGAGCACATTTTGTCCTGAATACAGACATTTTGTCCTGAATGTTTGGAGCACATTTTGTCCTGAATACAGAGTGTTTGGAGCACATTTTGTCCTGAATACAGAGTGTTTGGAGCACATTTTGTCCTGAATACAGAGTGTTTGGAGCACATTTTGTCCTGAATACAGAGTGTTTGGAGCACATTTTGTCCTGAATACAGAGTGTTTGGAGCACATTTTGTCCTGAATACAGAGTGTTTGGAGCACATTTTGTCCTGAATACAGAGTGTTTGGAGCACATTTTGTCCTGAATACAGAGTGTTTGGAGCACATTTTGTCCTGAATACAGAGTGTTTGGAGCACATTTTGTCCTGAATACAGAGTGTTTGGAGCACATTTTGTCCTGAATACAGAGTGTTTGGAGCACATTTTGTCCTGAATACAGAGTGTTTGGAGCACATTTTGTCCTGAATACAGAGTGTTTGGAGCACATTTTGTCCTGAATACAGAGTGTTTGGAGCACATTTTGTCCTGAATACAGAGTGTTTGGAGCACATTTTGTCCTGAATACAGAGTGTTTGGAGCACATTTTGTCCTGAATACAGAGTGTTTGGAGCACATTTTGTCCTGAATACAGAGTGTTTGGAGCACATTTTGTCCTGAATACAGAGTGTTTGGAGCACATTTTGTCCTGAATACAGAGTGTTTGGAGCACATTTTGTCCTGAATACAGAGTGTTTGGAGCACATTTTGTCCTGAATACAGAGTGTTTGGAGCACATTTTGTCCTGAATACAGAGTGTTTGGAGCACATTTTGTCCTGAATACAGAGTGTTTGGAGCACATTTTGTCCTGAATACAGAGTGTTTGGAGCACATTTTGTCCTGAATACAGAGTGTTTGGAGCACATTTTGTCCTGAATACAGAGTGTTTGGAGCACATTTTGTCCTGAATACAGAGTGTTTGGAGCACATTTTGTCCTGAATACAGAGTGTTTGGAGCACATTTTGTCCTGAATACAGAGTGTTTGGAGCACATTTTGTCCTGAATACAGAGTGTTTGGAGCACATTTTGTCCTGAATACAGAGTGTTTGGAGCACATTTTGTCCTGAATACAGAGTGTTTGGAGCACATTTTGTCCTGAATACAGAGTGTTTGGAGCACATTTTGTCCTGAATACAGAGTGTTTGGAGCACATTTTGTCCTGAATACAGAGTGTTTGGAGCACATTTTGTCCTGAATACAGAGTGTTTGGAGCACATTTTGTCCTGAATACAGAGTGTTTGGAGCACATTTTGTCCTGAATACAGAGTGTTTGGAGCACATTTTGTCCTGAATACAGAGTGTTTGGAGCACATTTTGTCCTGAATACAGAGTGTTTGGAGCACATTTTGTCCTGAATACAGAGTGTTTGGAGCACATTTTGTCCTGAATACAGAGTGTTTGGAGCACATTTTGTCCTGAATACAGAGTGTTTGGAGCACATTTTGTCCTGAATACAGAGTGTTTGGAGCACATTTTGTCCTGAATACAGAGTGTTTGGAGCACATTTTGTCCTGAATACAGAGTGTTTGGAGCACATTTTGTCCTGAATACAGAGTGTTTGGAGCACATTTTGTCCTGAATACAGAGTGTTTGGAGCACATTTTGTCCTGAATACAGAGTGTTTGGAGCACATTTTGTCCTGAATACAGAGTGTTTGGAGCACATTTTGTCCTGAATACAGAGTGTTTGGAGCACATTTTGTCCTGAATACAGAGTGTTTGGAGCACATTTTGTCCTGAATACAGAGTGTTTGGAGCACATTTTGTCCTGAATACAGAGTGTTTGGAGCACATTTTGTCCTGAATACAGAGTGTTTGGAGCACATTTTGTCCTGAATACAGAGTGTTTGGAGCACATTTTGTCCTGAATACAGAGTGTTTGGAGCACATTTTGTCCTGAATACAGAGTGTTTGGAGCACATTTTGTCCTGAATACAGAGTGTTTGGAGCACATTTTGTCCTGAATACAGAGTGTTTGGAGCACATTTTGTCCTGAATACAGAGTGTTTGGAGCACATTTTGTCCTGAATACAGAGTGTTTGGAGCACATTTTGTCCTGAATACAGAGTGTTTGGAGCACATTTTGTCCTGAATACAGAGTGTTTGGAGCACATTTTGTCCTGAATACAGAGTGTTTGGAGCACATTTTGTCCTGAATACAGAGTGTTTGGAGCACAATACAGAGTGTTTGGAGCACATTTTGTCCTGAATACAGAGTGTTTGGAGCACATTTTGTCCTGAATACAGAGTGTTTGGAGCACATTTTGTCCTGAATACAGAGTGTTTGGAGCACATTTTGTCCTGAATACAGAGTGTTTGGAGCACATTTTGTCCTGAATACAGAGTGTTTGGAGCACATTTTGTCCTGAATACAGAGTGTTTGGAGCACATTTTGTCCTGAATACAGAGTGTTTGGAGCACATTTTGTCCTGAATACAGAGTGTTTGGAGCACATTTTGTCCTGAATACAGAGTGTTTGGAGCACATTTTGTCCTGAATACAGAGTGTTTGGAGCACATTTTGTCCTGAATACAGAGTGTTTGGAGCACATTTTGTCCTGAATACAGAGTGTTTGGAGCACATTTTGTCCTGAATACAGAGTGTTTGGAGCACATTTTGTCCTGAATACAGAGTGTTTGGAGCACATTTTGTCCTGAATACAGAGTGTTTGGAGCACATTTTGTCCTGAATACAGAGTGTTTGGAGCACATTTTGTCCTGAATACAGAGTGTTTGGAGCACATTTTGTCCTGAATACAGAGTGTTTGGAGCACATTTTGTCCTGTCTTTCCCATTATCCCCTGGGTATTCATACCTGTGTTCTCTGTTTGTCCGTTCCCAGTTCGTCTTGTTTGTCAACTCAACCAGCGTTTTTGTCTCAGCTCCTGCTCCCCCCCAGTCTATCTTTTTCTCGTCCTCCTGGTTTTGACACTTGCCTGTCCTGTCTCTGAGCCCGCCTGCCTGACCACTCTGCTTGCCCTTGACCCGACCCTGAGCCTACTTGCCATCCTGTAACTTTCCCCCACTACTCTGGTTATCGACCCCTGCCTGCCTTGACCTGTCGTTTGCCTGCCCTGTTGCTGTAATAAACATTGTTACTCCGACACAGTCTGCATCTGGGTCTTACCTTCGAACCTGATAATACAATGCATTACTGAGTTTCACTCTCCACATTTTCAAGCATAGGTGGTGGCTGCATCATGTTATGGGTATGCTTGTTATCGTTAAGGACTGGGGAGTTTTTCAGGATGAAAAAGAAACGTAATGGAACTAAGCACAGGTATCCGAAACGCAACGAGTTTTTAAACTTGGTTTCCATTGACCATGCCATATAAATAGGCAGGTAGCATAGCGGTTAGAGCATTGGGCCAGTAACCTAGTGGTTAGAGCATTGGGCCAGTAATTAGTGGTTAGAGCATTGGGCCAGTAACCTAGTGGTTAGAGCATTGGGCCAGTAACCTAGTGGTTAGAGCTTTGGGCCAGTAACCTAGTGGTTAGAGCATTGGGCCAGTAACCTAGTGGTTAGAGCATTGGGCCAGTAACCTAGTGGTTAGAGCATTGGGCCAGTAACCGTAAGGTTGCAAGATTGAATCCCCGAGCTGACGAGGTAAAAATCTGTCATTCTACCCCTGATCAAGGCATTTAACCCACTGTCCTCCGGTAGGCCGTCATTGTGAATAAAAATTTGTTCTTAACCGACTTGCCTGGTTAAATCAAGGTAACAAATAAATAAAGGCGTTTTAATTAATTATATGAAGATTGCCTTGGTCCTCCATTCGTTTTGAACACATGGTTAAGACTGATTTCCACCAGACAAAGGGAGAGGAATTCACCTTTCAGCAGGACAACAGCCTAAAACAGAAGGCCAAATCTACACTAGAGTTGCTTACCAAGAAGACAGTGAATGTTCCTGAGTTGCAGGTTTTGACTTAAATCTGCTTGAAAATCTATGGCAAGACTTGAAAATGGGTTGTCTAGCAATGATCAACAACCAACTTGACAGAGTTTAAAGAATTTTGACCATAATAATGGGCAGATGTTGTAAATGCAGGTGTGCAAAGCTCTTAGAGATTTACCCAGAGAGACTCACAGCTGTAATCGCTGTCAAAGGTGATTCTAACCAGTATTGACTCAGGGTCTTACCCAGAAAGACTCACAGTATTGACTCAGGGTCTTACCCAGAACGACTCACAGTATTGACTCAGGGTCTTACCCAGAAAGACTCACAGTATTGACTCAGGGTCTTACCCAGAAAGACTCACAGTATTGACTCAGGGTCTTACCCAGAAAGACTCACAGTATTGACTCAGGGTCTTACCCAGAAAGACTCACAGTATTGACTCAGGGTCTTACCCAGAAAGACTCACAGTATTGACTCAGGGTCTTACCCAGAACGACTCACAGTATTGACTCAGGGTCTTACCCAGAAAGACTCACAGTATTGACTCGGGGTCTTACCCAGAACGACTCACAGTATTGACTCAGGGTCTTACCCAGAAAGACTCACAGTATTGACTCAGGGTCTTACCCAGAAAGACTCACAGTATTGACTCAGGATCTTACCCAGAAAGACTCACAGTATTGACTCAGGGTCTTACCCAGAAATACTCACAGTATTGACTCAGGGTCTTACCCAGAACGACTCACAGTATTGACTCAGGGTCTTACCCAGAAAGACTCACAGTATTGACTCAGGGTCTTACCCAGAAAGACTCACAGTATTGACTCAGGGTCTTACCCAGAAAGACTCACACTATTGACTCAGGGTCTTACCCAGAAAGACTCACAGTATTGACTCAGGGTCTTACCCAGAAAGACTCACAGTATTGACTCAGGGTCTTACCCAGAAAGACTCACAGTATTGACTCAGGGTCTTACCCAGAAAGACTCACAGTATTGACTCAGGGTCTTACCCAGAAAGACTCACAGTATTGACTCAGGGTCTTACCCAGAAAGACTCACAGTATTGACTCAGGGTCTTACCCAGAAAGACTCACAGTATTGACTCAGGGTCTTACCCAGAAAGACTCACAGTATTGACTCAGGGTCTTACCCAGAACGACTCACAGTATTGTGTGAACACATTTGTAAATGAGATATTTCTGTATTTTATGTTGTAATTATGGGGTAGATGGGTGAGAAAAGACATATTTATTCTGAATTCAGGCTGTAACAACAAATATGTGGAATAAGTCGAGGGGGTTTGACTACTTTCTGATGGCACCATATTCAATCCAATGAACTATATTAACTAACTATATTAATTAATTAAAATATGTGGAATAAGTCGAGGGGGTTTGACTACTTTCTGATGGCACCATATTCCATTATACATATGTTCAAATATTGACTTATATTTATAAATGAACTATATCAATGAATTATATTAACTATATTAATGAACTATACCCCTAACTACACACTACCCCTAACTATATTAATGAACTATATTAGTGAACTATATTAATGAATTATATTAACTATATTAATGAACTATACCCCTAACTACACACTACCCCTAACTATATTAATGAACTATATTAGTGAACTATATTAATGAACTATATTAACTATATTAATGAACTATATGAACTATATGAACTATATTAACTATATTAATTAACTATATTAACTATATTAATGAACTATATTAATGAACTATATTAGTGAACTATATTAATTAACTATATTATTATTATTATAACTATATTAACTATATTAATGAACTATATTAACTATATTAATTAACTATATTAATGAACTATATTATTGAACTATATTATTGAACTATATTAATGAACTATATTAATGAACTATATTAATGAACTATATTAATGAACTATATTAACTATATTACTGAACTATATCAATGAACTATATTAATGAACTATATTAATTGACTATATTAATTGACTATATTAACTATATGAATGAACTATATAAATGAATTATATTAACTATATTAATGCACTATACCCCTAACTACACACTACCCCTAACTATATTAATGAACTATATTAATGAACTGTATTAATGAACTATATTAACTATATTAATGAACTATATTAATGAATTATATGAACTATATTAATGAACTGTATTAATTAATTATATCAACTATATTAATGAACTATACCCCTAACTATATTAATGAACTATATTAATTAACTATATGAATGAACTATATTAATTAACTATATTAATGAACTATATTAATGAACTATATTAACTATATTAATGAACTATATTAACTATATTAATGAACTATATTAACTATATTAATGAACTATATTAACTATATTAATGAACTATATTAATGAACTATATTAATTAACAATAGTAAATGACTATATTAACTATATTAATTAACTATATTAACTATATGAATTAACTATATTAACTAACTATATTAACTAACTATATTAATGAACTATATTAACTAACTATGTTAATTAACTATATTAATGAACTATATTAAGAAACTATATTAACTATATTAATTAATTATATTAATTAACTATATAAATTAACTATATTAACTATATTAACTAACTATATTATTTAACTATATTAATGAACGATATTAACTATATTAACTAACTATATTAATTAACTATATAAATGAACTATATTAACTATATTAACTAACTATATTATTTAACTATATTAATTAACGATATTAACTATATTAATTAACTATATTAATTAACTATATTAACTAACTATATTAACTATATTAACTAACTATATTAATTAACTATATTAACTAACTATATTAACTATATTAACTAACTATATTAACTAACTATATTAACTATATTAACTAACTATATTAACTAACTATATTAATGAACTATATTAACTAACTATGTTAATTAACTATATTAATTAACTATATTAAGAAACTATATTAACTATATTAATTAATTATATTAATTAACTATATAAATTAACTATATTAACTATATTAACTAACTATATTATTTAACTATATTAATGAACGATATTAACTATATTAACTAACTATATTAATTAACTATATTAATTAACTATATTAAGAAACTATATTAACTATATTAATTAATTATATTAATTAACTATATAAATTAACTATATTAACTATATTAACTAACTATATTATTTAACTATATTAATTAACGATATTAACTATATTAATTAACTATATTAATTAACTATATTAACTAACTATATTATTTAACTATATTCATTAACGATATTAACTATATTAATTAACCATATTAATTAATAACACACACAACTGCACAATACACCTACCAATACACAAACACAACAACACACCCTCGTACCTGCGAGGGGCTTCCGGAGAACCCAGACATCCTCGCTGGAGCCGCCCTGCTGGCCAAGTGTGGGAGAGCCGTGGGGACTGGACTCAGAGCCCCGAGAACCTGACACACCCAAACACACACACAAACACATGGACACACACAAACACACACACACAAACAAACAAAGACACTGCGATCAACCCCTTCATCACCACTTTAACCTGCTGACACGCTACCCCGTATTACCCTGCTGACACACTACCCCTTATTACCCAGCTGACACACTACCCCTTATTACCCTGCTGACACACTACCCCTTATTACCCTGCTGACACACTACCCCTTATTACCCTGCTGACACACTACCCCTTATTACCCTGCTGACACACTACCCCTTATTACCCTGCTGACACACTACCCCTTATTACCCTGCTGACACACTACCCCTTATTAACCTGCTGACACACTACCCCTTATTACCCTGCTGACACACTACCCCTTATTACCCTGCTGACACACTACCCCTTATTACCCTGCTGACACACTACCCCTTATTACCCTGCTGACACACTACCCCTTATTACCCTGCTGACACACTACCCCTTATTACCCTGCTGACACACTACCCCTTATTACCCTGCTGACACTACCCCTTATTACCCTGCTGACACACTACCCCTTATTACCCTGCTGACACTCTACCCCTTATTACCCTGCTGACACACTACCCCTTATTACCCTGCTGACACACTACCCCTTATTACCCTGCTGACACACTACCCCTTATTAACCTGCTGACACACTACCCCTTATTACCCTGCTGATACACTACCCATTATTACCCTGCTGACACACTACCCCTTATTACCCTGCTGACACACTACCCCTTATTACCCTGCTGACACACTACCCCTTATTACCCTGCTGACACACTACCCCTTATTACCCTGCTGACACACTACCCCTTATTACCCTGCTGACACACTACCCCTTATTACCCTGCTGACACACTACCCCTTATTACCCCTTATTACCCTGCTGACACACTACCCCTTATTACCCTGCTGACACACTACCCCTTATTACCCTGCTGACACACTACCCCTTATTACCCTGCTGACACACTACCCCTTATTACCCTGCTGACACACTACCCCTTATTACCCTGCTGACACACTACCCCTTATTACCCTGCTGACACACTACCCCATATTACCCTGCTGACACCTACCCCATATTACCCTGCTGACACACTACCCCTTATTACCCCTTATTACCCTGCTGACACACTACCCCTTATTACCCTGCTGACACACTACCCCTTATTACCCTGCTGACACACAACCCCTTATTACCCCTTATTACCCTGCTGACACACTACCCCTTATTACCCTGCTGACACACTACACCTTATTACCCTGCTGACACTCTACCCCTTATTACCCTGCTGACACACTACCCCTTATTACCCTGCTGACACTACCCCCTATTACCCCTTATTACCCTGCTTATTCCCACCATACCACCCCACCTTACCCCATCTACACACCACCATACAACCCCACCTTACCCCGTCTACACACCACCATACAACCCCACCTTACCCCATCTACACACCACCATACAACCCCACCTTACCCCATCTCCACACCACCATACAACCCCACCTTACCCCATCTACACACCACCATACAACCCCACCTTACCCCATCTACACACCACCATACAACCCCACCTTACCCCATCTACACACCACCATACAACCCCACCTTACACCACCTACACACCACCATCCAACCTCACATTACCCCATCTACACACCACCATACAACCCCACCTTACACCACCTACACACCACCATCCAACCTCACATTACCCCATCTACACACCACCATACAACCCCACCTTACCCCATCTACACACCACCATACCACCCCACCTTACCCCATCGACACACCACCATACAACCCCACCTTACCCCACCTACACACCACCATACGACCCCACCTTACCCCATCTACACACCACCATACAACCCCACCTTACCCCATCTACACACCACCATACCGCCCCACCTTACCCCATCTACACACCACCATGCAACCCCACCTTACCCCATCTACACACCACCATACAAACCCACCTACACACCACCATACAACCCCACCTACACACCACCATCCAACCTCACATTACCCCATCTACACACCACCATACCAACCCCACCTACACACCACCATCCAACCTCACATTACCCCATCTACACACCACCATACCAACCCCACCTACACACCACCATACCAACCCCACCTACACACCACCATACAACCCCACCTACACACCACCATCCAACCCCACCTACACACCACCATCCAGCCCCACCTTACCCCATCTACACACCACCATACAACCCCACCTACACACCACCATACAACCCCACCTTACCCCATCGACACACCACCATACAACCCCACCTTACCCCATCTACACACCACCATACAACCCCACCTTACCCCATCTACACACCACCATACAACCCCACCTACACACCACCATCCAACCCCACCTTACCCCATCTCCACACCACCATACAACCCCACCTTACCCCATCTACACACCACCATACAACCCCACCTACACACCACCATACAACCCCACCTTACCCCATCTACACACCACCATACAACCCCACCTTACCCCATCTACACACCACCATACCATCGACACACCACCATACAACCCTACCTTACCCCATCTACACACCACCATACAACCCCACCTTACCCCATCTACACACCACCATACCATCGACACACCACCATACAACCCCACCTTACCCCATTTACACACCACCATACAACCCTACCTTACCCCATCTACACACCACCATACAACCCCACCTTACCCCATCTACACACCACCATACAACCCCACCTTACCCCATCTCCACACCACCATGCAACCCCACCTTACCCCATCTACACACCACCATACAACCCCACCTTACCCCATCTACACACCACCATGCAACCCCACCTTACCCCATCTCCACCCCACCATACAACCCCACCTTACCCCATCTACACACCACCATACAACCCCACCTTACCCCATCTACACACCACCATACAACCCCACCTTACCCCATCTCCACACCACCATACAACCCCACCTTACCCCATCTACACACCACCATACAACCCCAACTTACCCCATCTCCACACCACCATACAACCCCACCTTACCCCACCTACACACCACCATACAACCCCACCTTACCCCATCTACACACCACCATACAACCCCACCTTACCCCATCTCCACACCACCATACAATCCCACCTTACCCCATCTCCACACCACCATACAACCCCACCTTACCCCATCTACACACCACCATACAACCCCACCTTACCCCACCTACACACCACCATACAACCCCACCTTACCCCATCTACACACCACCATACAACCCCACCTTACCCCATCTCCACCCCACCATCCAACCCCACCTTACCCCACCTACACACCACCATACAACCCCACCTTACCCCATCTACACACCACCATACAACCCCACCTTACCCCATCTACACACCACCATACAACCCCACCTTACCCCATCTACACACCACCATACAACCCCACCTTACCCCATCTCCACACCACCATACAACCCCACCTTACCCCATCTACACACCACCATACAACCCCACCTTACCCCATCACACACCACCATACCCCAACCCCACCATACAACCCCACCTTACCCCACACCACCATACAACCCCACCTTACCCCATCTACACACCACCACAACCACCCCATCTACACACCACCATCCAACCCCTTACCCCATCTCCACCCACCATACAACCCCCACCCATACAACACCTTACCCCACCTTACCCCATCTACACACCACCATACAACCCCACCACACCTACACACCACCATACAACCCCACCTTACCCCATCTACACACCACCATACAACCCCACCTTACCCCATCTACACCACCATACAACCCCACCTTACCCCATCTACACACCACCATACAACCCCACCTTACCCCATCTACACACCACCATACAACCCCACCTTACCCCATCTACACACCACCATACAACCCCAACCCCACCTTACCCCATCATACAACACCACCATACAACCCCACCATTACCCCATCTACACACCACCATACAACCCCACCTTACCCCATCTACACACCACCATACAACCCCACCTTACCCCATCTACACACCACCATACAACCCCACCTTACCCCATCTACACACCACCATACAACCCCACCTTACCCCATCTACACCCACCATACAACCCCACCTTACCCCACACACCACCATACAACCCCACCTTACCCCATCTACACACCACCATACAACCCCACCTTACCCCATCTACACACCACCACCTTACCCACCTACACACCACCATACCTTACCTTACCCCATCTACACACCACCATACAACCCCACCTTACCCCATCTACACACCACCATACAACCCCACCTTACCCCATCTACACACCACCATACAACCCCACCTTACCCCATCTACACACCACCATACAACCCCACCTTACCCCATCTACACACCACCATACAACCCCACCTTACCCCATCTACACACCACCATACAACCCCACCTTACCCCATCTACACACCACCATACAACCCCACCTTACCCCATCTACACACCACCATACAACAACCCCACCTTACCCCATCTACACACCACCATACAACCTCACCTTACCCACCTACACACCACCATACAACCCCACCTTACCCCATCTACACACCACCATACAACCCCACCTTACCCCATCTACCCCACCATACAACCCCACCTTACCCCATCTACACACCACCATACAACCCCACCTTACCCCATCTACACACCACCATACAACCCCACCTTACCCCATCTACACACCACCATACAACCCCACCTTACCCCATCTCCACACCACCATACAACCCCACCTTACCCCATCTACACACCACCATACAACCCCACCTTACCCCATCTACACACCACCATACAACCCCACCTTACCCCATCTACACACCACCATACAACCCCACCTTACCCCATCTACACACCACCATACAACCCCACCTTACCCCATCTACACACCACCATACAACCCCACCTTACCCCATCTACACACCACCATACAACCCCACCTTACCCCATCTACACACCACCATACAACCCCACCTTACCCCATCTACACACCACCATACAACCCCACCTTACCCCATCTACACACCACCATACAACCCCACCTTACCCCATCTACACACCACCATACAACCCCACCTTACCCCATCTACACACCACCATACAACCCCACCTTACCCCATCTACACACCACCATACAACCCCACCTTACCCCATCTCCACACCACCATACAACCCCACCTTACCCCATCTCCACACCACCATACAACCCCACCTTACCCCATCTCCACACCACCATACAACCCCACCTTACCCCATCTACACACCACCATACAACCCCACCTTACCCCATCTACACACCACCCACCTTACCCCATCTACACACCACCATACAACCCCACCTTACCCCATCTACACACCACCATACAACCTACACACCACCATACAACCCCACCTTACCCCATCTACACACCACCATACAACCCCACCTTACCCCATCTCCACACCACCACACCACCATACACACCACCACAACCCCACCTTACCCCCCACCATCTACCCCACACACCACCATACAACCCCACCTTACCCCATCTACACACCACCATACAATCCCACCTTACCCCATCTACACACCACCATACAACCCCACCTTACCCCATCTACACACCACCATACAACCCCACCTTACCCCACCTCACCTTACCCCATCTACACACCACCATACCTTAACCTACACCCACCATACAACCCCATCTACACACCACCATACAACCCCACCTTACCCCATCTACACACCACCATACAACCCCACCTTACCCCATCTACACACCACCATACAACACCACCATACACACCCCACCCCACCTTACCCCACCTACACACCACCATACAACCCCACCTTACCCCCATCTACACACCACCATACAACCCCACCTTACCCCATCTACACACCACCATACAACCCCACCTTACCCCACCTACACACCACCATACACCACCCCACCTTACCCCACCTACACACCACCATACAACCCCACCTTACCCCATCTACACACCACCATACAACCCCACCTTACCCCACCTACACACCACCATACAACCCCACCTTACCCCCCACCATACACACCACCACCTACAACCCCACCTTACCCCACCTACACACCACCATACAACAACCCCACCTTACCCCATCTACACACCACCATACAACCCCACCTTACCCCATCTACACACCACCATACAAACCTTACCCCACCTTACAACCCCACCTTACCCCATCTACACACCACCATACAACCCCACCTTACCCCATCTACACACCACCATACAACCCCACCTTACCCCATCTACACACCACCATACAACCCCACCTTACCCCATCTACACACCACCATACAACCCCACCTTACCCCATCTCCACCCCACATCCACCACCATACAATCCCACCTTACCCCATCTACACACCACCATACAACCCCACCTTACCCCATCTACACACCACCATACAACCCCACCTTACCCCATCTACACACCACCATACAACCCCACCTTACCCCACCTACACACCACCATACAACCCCACCTTACCCCATCTACACACCACCATACAACCCCACCTTACCCCATCTACACACCACCATACAACCACCACCCCACCTACACACCACCATACAACCCCACCTTACCCCATCTACACACCACCATACAACCCCACCTTACCCCATCACACCACCATACAACCCCACCTTACCCCATCTACACACCACCAATACCCCATCTACACACTACCATACAACCCTACCCCATCTCCACACCACCATACAACCCCACCATACACCCCACCACCCCATCTACACACCACCATACAACCCCACAACCCCACCTTACCCCACCATACCCCACCTACACACCACCATACAACCCCACCTTACCCCATCTACACACCACCATACAACCCCACCTTACCCCACCTACACACCACCATACAACCCCACCTTAATATCCACCTTACCCCATACCCCATTTACACACCACCATACAACCCCACCTTACCCCATCTACACACCACCATACAATCCCACCTTACCCCATCTACACACCACCATACAATCCCACCTTACCCCATCTCCACACCACCATACAACCCCACCTTACCCCATCTCCACACCACCATACAACCCCACCTTACCCCATCTACACACCACCATCCAACCCCACCTTACCCCACCTTACCCCATCTACACACCACCATCCAACCCCACCTACCCCACCTTACCCCATCTACACACCACCATACAACCCCACCTTACCCCATCTCCACACCACCATACAACCCCACCTTACCCCATCTCCACACCACCATACAACCCCACCTTACCCCATCTCCACACCACCATACAAACCACCTTACCCCATCTACACACCACCATACAACCCCACCTTATACCTACACACCACCATACAACCTCACCTTACCCCACCTACACACCACCATACAACCCCACCTTACCCCATCTACACACCACCATACAACCCCACCTTACCCCATCTACACACCACCATACAACCCCACCTTACCCCACCTACACACCACCATACAACCCCACCTTACCCCACCTACACACCACCATACAACCCCACCTTACCCCATCTACACACCACCATACAACCCCACCTTACCCCATCTACACACCACCATACAACCCCACCTTACCCCACCTACACACCACCATACAACCCCACCTTACCCCACCTACACACCACCATACAACCCCACCTTACCCCATCTACACACCACCATACAACCCCACCTTACCCCACCTACACACCACCATACAACCCCACCTTACCCCACCTACACACCACCATACAACCCCACCTTACCCCACCTACACACCACCATACAACCTCACCTTACCCCACCTACACACCACCATACAACCTCACCTTACCCCATCTACACACCACCATACAACCCCACCTTACCCCACCTACACACCACCATACAACCTCACCTTACCCCACCTTACCCCACCTTACCCCATCTACACACCACCATACAACCCCACCTTACCCCATCTACACACCACCATACAATCCCACCTTACCCCACCTACACACCACCATACAACAACCTCACCATACTTACCCCCACCTTACCCCATCTCCACACCACCATACAACCCCACCTTACCCCATCTCCACCCCACCATCCAACCCCACCTTACCCCACCTTATCCCACCTTACCCCATCTACACACCACCATACAACCCCACCTTACCCCACCTACACACCACCATACAACCCCACCTTACCCCATCTACACACCACCATACAACCCCACCTTACCCCACCTACACACCACCATACAACCCCACCTTACCCCACCTACACACCACCATACAACCCCACCTTACCCCACCTACACACCACCATACAACCTCACCTTACCCCACCTACACACCACCATACAACCTCACCTTACCCCATCTACACACCACCATACAACCCCACCTTACCCCACCTACACACCACCATACAACCCCACCTTACCCCACCTTACCTCACCTTACCCCACCTTACCCCACCTTACCCCATCTCCACACCACCATACAACCCCACCCTACCCCACCTACACCCCACCATCCAACCCCACCTTACCCCACCTTACCCCACCTTACCCCACCTTACCCCACCTTACCCACCTTACCCCACCTACACACCACCATACAATCCCACCTTACCCCATCTACACACCACCATACAACCCCACCTTACCCCACCTACACCCCACCTTACCCCACCTTACCCCACCTTACCCCACCTTACCTCACCTTACCCCATCTACACACCACCATACAACCCCACCTTACCCCATCTACACACCACCATACAATCCCACCTTACCCCATCTACACACCACCATACAATCCCACCTTACCCCATCTCCACACCACCATACAACCCCACCTTACCCCATCTCCACACCACCATACAACCCCACCTTACCCCATCTACACACCACCATCCAACCCCACCTTACCCCACCTTACCCCATCTACACACCACCATCCAACCCCACCTTACCCCACCTTACCCCATCTACACACCACCATACAATCCCACCTTACCCCATCTCCACACCACCATACAACCCCACCTTACCCCATCTCCACACCACCATACAACCCCACCTTACCCCATCTCCACACCACCATACAACCTCACCTTACCCCATCTACACACCACCATACAACCCCACCTTACCCCACCTACACACCACCATACAACCCCACCTTACCCCACCTACACACCACCATACAACCCCACCTTACCCCATCTACACACCACCATACAACCCCACCTTACCCCATCTACACACCACCATACAACCCCACCTTACCCCACCTACACACCACCATACAACCCCACCTTACCCCACCTACACACCACCATACAACCCCACCTTACCCCATCTACACACCACCATACAACCCCACCTTACCCCATCTACACACCACCATACAACCCCACCTTACCCCACCTACACACCACCATACAACCCCACCTTACCACCCCACCTACACACCACCATACAACCCCACCTTACCCCATCTACACACCACCATACAACCCCACCTTACCCCCACCTACCCCACACACCACCATACAACCCCACCTTACCCCACCTACACACCACCATACAACCCCACCTTACCCCACCTACACACCACCATACAACCTCACCTTACCCCACCTACACACCACCATACAACCTCACCTTACCCCATCTACACACCACCATACAACCCCACCTTACCCCACCTACACACCACCATACAACCTCACCTTACCCCACCTTACCCCACCTTACCCCATCTACACACCACCATACAACCCCACCTTACCCCATCTACACACCACCATACAACCCCACCTTACCCCACCTACACACCACCATACAACCTCACCTTACCCCACCTTACCCCATCTCCACACCACCATACAACCCCACCTTACCCCATCTCCACCCCACCATCCAACCCCACCTTACCCCACCTTACCCCACCTTACCCCATCTACACACCACCATACAACCCCACCTTACCCCATCTACACACCACCATACAACCCCACCTTACCCCATCTACACACCACCATACAACCCCACCTTACCCCACCTACACACCACCATACAACCCCACCTTACCCCACCTACACACCACCATACAACCCCACCTTACCCCACCTACACACCACCATACAACCTCACCTTACCCCACCTACACACCACCATACAACCTCACCTTACCCCATCTACACACCACCATACAACCCCACCTTACCCCACCTACACACCACCATACAACCCCACCTTACCCCACCTTACCTCACCTTACCCCACCTTACCCCACCTTACCCCACCTTACCCCATCTCCACCCCACCATACAACCCCACCTTACCCCACCTACACCCCACCATCCAACCCCACCTTACCCCACCTTACCCCACCTTACACCACCTTACCCCACCTTACCTCACCTTACCCCACCTACACACCACCATACAATCCCACCTTACCCCATCTACACACCACCATACAACCCCACCTTACCCCATCTACACACCACCATACAACCCCACCTTACCCCACCTTACCCCACCTTACCCCACCTTACCCCACCTTACCTCACCTTACCCCACCTACACACCACCATACAATCCCACCTTACCCCACCTACACACCACCATACAATCCCACCTTACCCCACCTACACACCACCATACAATCCCACCTTACCCCACCTTACCTCACCTTACCCCACCTACACCTCACCTTACCCCATCTACACACAAAACCACACAAAGTCCTTAAATGATTTATACGTAGTGATACATAGAAATAGGACAAGATAGATTGGCAGACAGAGACGGAGTGGAGACACGTGAGTGAGCAGCACAGGCCATGCATACCTAATCTATAATATCTAGACTATAACTAACACTAAAACCACCACAAGCACCACTACTACATGTAGAACTAGTATTAGTACCACAACAACAACAACAACAACAACAACAACAACAACAACAGATCTATAATATCTAGACTATAACTAACACTAAAACCACCACAAGCACCACTACTACATGTAGAACTAGTATTAGTACCACAACAACAACAACAACAACAACAACAGATCTATAATATCTAGACTATAACTAACACTAAAACCACCACAAGCACCACTACTACATGTAGAACTAGTATTAGTACCACAACAACAACAACAACAACAACAACAGATCTATAATATCTAGACTATAACTAACACTAAAACCACCACAAGCACCACTACTACATGTAGAACTAGTATTAGTACCACAACAACAACAACAACAACAACAACAACAACAGATCTATAATATCTAGACTATAACTAACACTAAAACCACCACAAGCACCACTACTACATGTAGAACTAGTATTAGTACCACAACAACAACAACAACAACAACAACAGACTATAACCATAAAACCACCACAAGATCTATAATATCTAGACTATAACTAACACTAAAACCACCACAAGCACCACTACTACATGTAGAACTAGTATTAGTACCACAACAACACAACAACAACAACAACAACAACAACAGATCTATAATATCTAGACTATAACTAACACTAAAACCACCACAAGCACCACTACTACATGTAGAACTAGTATTAGTACAACAACAACAACAACAACAACAACAACAACAACAGATCTATAATATCTAGACTATAACTAACACTAAAACCACCACAAGCACCACTACTACATGTAGAACTAGTATTAGTACCACAACAACAACAACAACAACAACAACAACAGATCTATAATATCTAGACTATAACTAACACTAAAACCACCACAAGCACCACTACTACATGTAGAACTAGTATTAGTACCACAACAACAACAACAACAACAACAGATCTATAATATCTAGACTATAACTAACACTAAAACCACCACAAGCACCACTACTACATGTAGAACTAGTATTAGTACCACAACAACAACAACAACAACAACAACAACAACAACAGATCTATAATATCTAGACTATAACTAACACTAAAACCACCACAAGCACCACTACTACATGTAGAACTAGTATTAGTACCACAACAACAACAACAACAACAACAACAGATCTATAATATCTAGACTATAACTAACACTAAAACCACCACAAGCACCACTACTACATGTAGAACTAGTATTAGTACCACAACAACAACAACAACAACAACAACAACAACAGATCTATAATATCTAGACTATAACTAACACTAAAACCACCACAAGCACCACTACTACATGTAGAACTAGTATTAGTACCACAACAACAACAACAACAACAACAACAGATCTATAATATCTAGACTATAACTAACACTAAAACCACCACAAGCACCACTACTACATGTAGAACTAGTATTAGTACCACAACAACAACAACAACAACAACAACAACAACAACAACAACAACAACAGATCTATAATATCTAGACTATAACTAACACTAAAACCACCACAAGCACCACTACTACATGTAGAACTAGTATTAGTACCAACAACAACAACAACAACAACAACAACAACAACAACAACAACAGATCTATAATATCTAGACTACAAATAATACTACTACAACTATTGATAATACTGCAAATACTACTACTACAACTAATACTGCTACTAATACTACTACAACTAATACTGCTACTAATACTACTACAACTAATACTGCTACTAATACTATTACGAGCACTAACCACAGTGATGGGGACACACACTACAATAATACTATAGTCATACGATGTACTGATCATAGTATTGATTATATTGCAAATAGTATTGATTATATGATTTATTCGCAAGCTAAGAGTTTTAGCTGGATACCTGGCAGGCTTGGCTGCTCCAGACTTGTAGAGAGGGGAGGAGAGGAGAGAGGAGGAGGAGGAGGAGGAGGAGGAGGAGGAGGAGGAGGAGGAGGAGAGAGAGGAGGAGAGGAGAATAACCAAAGGAGGAGAAGAGAGGTGTGGTTTGCGTGAGAGGAGGATGAGGAGGAAGAGGCAGTGGGAGCATGTGGGAGCGGTGGCCGTTCACCGTGGTAACGAGGCAGGGGGAGGGACAGGGGACGTGCCTACGTAGAAGGAGGGTGTGGCTCTGCTGGGAGAGGGAGGGGCCTAAATACAAACCAGGAAGAGGGAGGGGAAACAACAACAAACCCAAACCAGTCAAATAAAACTCAATATAAATTAAAATATATAAAACTATAATAATAACTCAAATATTTATATTAGATATAAACATAACACAATATTATATTATAACCCAAACCAGTCAAATAAAACTCAATATAAATTAAAATATATAAAACTATAATAATAACTCAAATATTTATATTAGATATAAACATAACACAATATTATATTATAACCCAAACCAGTCAAATAAAACTCAATATAAATTAAAATATATAAAACTATAATAATAACTCAAATATTTATATTAGATATAACCATAACACAATATTATATTATAACCCAAACCAGTCAAATAAAACTCAATATAAATATAAAATATATAAAACTATAATAATAAGTCAACTCAAATATGTATATATTAGATATAAACATAACACAATATTATATAATCATAATTTAAAATATAAAACAATATCATTCAAAGTTAAAATATACAAATGTTGATAAAAACAAAATTAAATATAAAAACCTAATAAAACAAATGTAAAAAGATGTAAATTAAATATCTGAAACGGAGGGTGAGATGAGGTGAGGGACGGTCTACCAGGTAATGACAGGTAGTCAGCAGGGACGGTCTACCAGGTAATGACTGGTAGTCAGCAGGGACGGTCTACGAGGTAATGACAGATAGTCAGCAGGGACGGTCTACGAGGTAATGACAGATAGTCAGCAGGGACGGTCTACGAGGTAATGACAGGTAGGCAGCAGGGACGGTCTACGAGGTAATGACAGATAGTCAGCAGGGACGGTCTACCAGGTAATGACTGGTAGTCAGCAGGGACGGTCTACGAGGTAATGACAGATAGTCAGCAGGGACGGTCTACGAGGTAATGACAGGTAGTCAGCAGGGACGGTCTACGAGGTATTGACAGGTAGTCAGCAGGGACGGTCTACCAGGTAATGACAGGTAGTCAGCAGGGACGGTCTACCAGGTAATGACTGGTAGTCAGCAGGGACGGTCTACGAGGTAATGACAGATAGTCAGCAGGGACGGTCTACCAGGTAATGACTGGTAGTCAGCAGGGACGGTCTACGAGGTAATGACAGATAGTCAGCAGGGACGGTCTACGAGGTAATGACAGGTAGTCAGCAGGGACGGTCTACGAGGTAATGACAGGTAGTCAGCAGGGACAGTCTACGAGGTAATGACTGGTAGTCAGCAGGGACGGTCTACGAGGTAATGACTGGTAGGCAGCAGGGACGGTCTACGAGGTAATGACAGGTAGGCAGCAGGGACGGTCTACGAGGTAATGACAGGTAGGCAGCAGGGACGGTCTACCAGGTAATGACTGGTAGTCAGCAGGGACGGTCTACGAGGTAATTACAGGTAGTCAGCAGGGACGGTCTACGAGGTAATGACAGGTAGGCAGCAGGGACGGTCTACGAGGTAATTACAGGTAGGCAGCAGGGACGGTCTACGAGGTAATGACAGATAGGCAGCAGGGACGGTCTACGAGGTAATGACAGGTAGGCAGCAGGGACGGTCTACGAGGTAATGACAGATAGTCAGCAGGGACGGTCTACGAGGTAATGACAGGTAGACAGCAGGGACAGTCTACGAGGTAATGACAGGTAGTCAGCAGGGACGGTCTACGAGGTAATTACAGGTAGGCAGCAGGGACGGTCTACGAGGTAATGACAGGTAGGCAGCAGGGACGGTCTACGAGGTAATGACTGGTAGTCAGCAGGGGCGGTCTACGAGGTAATGACAGGTAGGCAGCAGGGACGGTCTACGAGGTAATGACAGGTAGTCAGCAGGGACGGTCTACGAGGTAATGACTGGTAGGCAGCAGGGACGGTCTACGAGGTAATGACTGGTAGGCAGCAGGGACGGTCTATGAGGTAATGACTGGTAGGCAGCAGGGACGGTCTACGAGGTAATGACAGGTAGGCAGCAGGGACGGTCTACGAGGTAATGACAGGTATGCAGCAGGGACGGTCTACGAGGTAATGACAGGTAGGCAGCAGGGACGGTCTACGAGGTAATTACAGGTAGACAGCAGGGACGGTCTACGAGGTAATGACTGGTAGTCAGCAGGGACGGTCTACGAGGTAATGACAGGTAGTCAGCAGGGACGGTCTACGAGGTAATGACTGGTAGGCAGCAGGGACGGTCTACGAGGTAATGACAGGTAGGCAGCAGGGACGGTCTATGAGGTAATGACAGGTAGGCAGCAGGGACGGTCTACGAGGTAATGACAGGTAGGCAGCAGGGACGGTCTACGAGGTAATGACAGATAGGCAGCAGGGACGGTCTACGAGGTAATGACAGATAGGCAGCAGGGACGGTCTACGAGGTAATGACAGGTAGTCAGCAGGGACGGTCTACGAGGTAATGACAGGTAGTCAGCAGGGACGGTCTACGAGGTAATGACAGGTAGGCAGCAGGGACGGTCTACGAGGTAATGACAGGTAGGCAGCAGGGACGGTCTACGAGGTAATGACTGGTAGTCAGCAGGGACGGTCTACCAGGTAATGACTGGTAGTCAGCAGGGACGGTCTACGAGGTAATGACAGGTAGTCAGCAGGGACGGTCTACGAGGTAATGACAGATAGGCAGCAGGGACGGTCTACGAGGTAATGACAGGTAGGCAGCAGGGACAGTCTACGAGGTAATGACAGGTAGACAGCAGGGACAGTCTACGAGGTAATTACAGGTACAGAGACAGATAGGCAGCAGGGGGAGGGAAGGAAGACGGAGGGATGGAGGGATGACAAGTTAGGAGACAGCTGAGACACAGAGTGCTGTCTAACCCTCACACACACGCTGTGTGCTGGTCTCTCTCTCTCTCTGTTAGGGGTCTGGGGTCACTGTGTGCTGGTCACCTGGCCTCTTGCTGATCACCTCCACCATGCTGGAGGGGAAGTAGCCGACGCGGTCATTTCCTGTCCGGTTGTCATGGATACAACCCTTCCACCGGCCGTCAGAATGCTGCTCCAGAACCTAACACACACACACCACTGGTTAGGTGCATCTGAGTGTGTGTGTGTGTGTGTGTGTGTGTGTGTGTGTGTGTGTGTGTGTGTGTGTGTGTGTGTGTGTGTGTGTGTGTGTGTGTGTGTGTGTGTGTGTGTGTGTGTGTGTGTGTGTGTGTGTGTGTGTACCGTGATGATGTCTCCAGTCTTGATGTTGAGGCTCGTCAGGTCGTAGTTGTTGCAGTACTCTGTCAGAGCTCTGACCTGCATCGCAGCTGACGCATCTACACACACACACACACACACACACACACACACACACACACACACACACACACACACACACACACACACACACACACACACACACAGAGTCAAACTCAACGTCAAAACACACACACACCCAGCTGTTTAATCTCCCTGCTGTCCTGTATAGTTAGTTAGAGTTCAGGGGTTAGGGGTTACCTCTCAGGAGATGTTTAATCTCTCTTCTGTCTTGTAAGGTTTGTTAGAGTTCAGGGGTCAGGGGTTACCTCTCAGGAGATGTTTAATCTCTCTTCTGTCCTGTATGGTTAGTTAGAGTTCAGGGGTCAGGGGTCAGGGGTTACCTCTCAATAGCTCTTTAATCTCTCTGTTGGCCTGAATGGTTAGTTAGAGGTCAGGGGTTAGGGGTTACCTCTCAGTAGCTGTTTAATATATCTGCTGTCCTGTAAGGTTAGTGAGAGTTCAGGGGTCAGGGGTTACCTCTCAGTATCTGTTTGTTCTCTCTGCTGGCCTGTGAGGTTAGTTAGAGTTCAGGGGTTAGGGGTCAGGTGTTAGGGGTTACCTCTCAGCAGTTGTTTAATCTCTCTACTGTCCTATATGGTTAGTTAGAGTTCAGGGGTCAGGGGTTACCTCTCAGCAGCTGTTTGATCTCTCTGCTGGCCTGTGTGGTTAGTTAGAGTTCAGGGGTCAGGGGTTACCTCTCAGCAGCTGTTTAATCTCTCTGCTGTCCTGTGAGGTTAGTTAGAGTTCAGGGGTTAGGGGTCAGGGGTTACCTCTCAGCAGCTGTTTGATCTCTCTGCTGGCCTGTGAGGTTAGTTAGAGTTCAGGGGTCAGGGGTCAGGGGTTACCTCTCAGCAGCTGTTTGATCTCTCTGCTGGCCTGTGTGGCGGTGAACTGGTTAACGATGTCCAGAGCCGTCTGACACAGAGTGTTCCTCACCCCAGCACTGATGCCACTCTACGGGATCAATAACCAATAATCATCAATCGAAACATCGTCAATACATCCAAGGCTCAAAATGTACATTTTTCATTGGTAGTGCTGATGCTCCCAACTTTAGGAGCACCACATACAATATAGGAGCACCACATGAAATCTCAGAGCACCACATAAAATCTAGGAGCACCACATGAAATCTAGGAGCACCACATAAAATCTAGGAGCACCACATGAAATCTAGGAGCACCAAATGAAATCTAGGAGCACCAAATGAAATCTAGGAGCACCACATGAAATCTAGGAGCACCACATAAAATCTAGGAGCACCACATAAAATCTAGGAGCACCACATGAAATCTAGGAGCACAACATAAAATCTAGGAGCACCACATAAAATCTAGGAGCACCACATGAAATCTAGGAGCACCACATAAAATCTAGGAGCACCACATGAAATCTAGGAGCACCACATAAAATCTAGGAGCACCACATAAAATCTAGGAGCACCAAATGAAATCTAGGAGCACCACATGAAATCTAGGAGCACCACATAAAATCTAGGAGCACCACATGAAATCTAGGAGCACAACATAAAATCTAGGAGCACCACATAAAATCTAGGAGCACCACATGAAATCTAGGAGCACCACATAAAATCTAGGAGCACCACATGAAATCTAGGAGCACCACATAAAATCTAGGAGCACCACATAAAATCTAGGAGCACCACATGAAATCTAGGAGCACCACATGAAATCTAGGAGCACCACATGAAATCTAGGAGCACCACATGAAATCTAGGAGCACCACATGAAATCTAGGAGCACCACATGAAATCTAGGAGCACCACATGAAATCTAGGAGCACCACATGAAATCTAGGAGCACCACATGAAATCTAGGAGCACAACATAAAATCTAGGAGCACCACATAAAATCTAGGAGCACCACATGAAATCTAGGAGCACCACATGAAATCTAGGAGCACCACATAAAATCTAGGAGCACCACATGAAATCTAGGAGCACCACATAAAATCTAGGAGCACCACATGAAATCTAGGAGCACCACATAAAATCTAGGAGCACCACATGAAATCTAGGAGCACCACATAAAATCTAGGAGCACCACATGAAATCTAGGAGCACCACATGAAATCTAGGAGCACCACATGAAATCTAGGAGCACCACATAAAATCTAGGAGCACCACATGAAATCTAGGAGCACCACATAAAATCTAGGAGCACCACATAAAATCTAGGAGCACCACATGAAATCTAGGAGCACCACATGAAATCTAGGAGCACCACATGAAATCTAGGAGCACCACATGAAATCTAGGAGCACCACATGAAATCTAGGAGCACCACATGAAATCTAGGAGCACCACATGAAATCTAGGAGCACCACATAAAATCTAGGAGCACCACATGAAATCTAGGAGCACCACATAAAATCTAGGAGCACCACATGAAATCTAGGAGCACCACATAAAATCTAGGAGCACCACATGAAATCTAGGAGCACCACATAAAATCTAGGAGCACCACATGAAATCTAGGAGCACCACATAAAATCTAGGAGCACCACATGAAATCTAGGAGCACCACGTGAACTGGAGATATAACCCATAATGAACCTAGATGAATTATAGTTACTATTAGGACCAGATGAACTAGAGATATAACCCATAATGAACCTAGATGAACTCTAGTTACTATTAGGACCAGATGAACTAGAGATAGAACCCATAATGAACCTAGATGAACTCTAGTTACTATTAGGACCAGATGAACTAGAGATACAACCCATAATGAACCTAGATGAATAATAGTTACTATTAGGACCAGATGAACTGGAGATATAACCCATAATGAACCTAGATGAACTGTAGTTACTATTAGGACCAGATGAACTAGAGATATAACCCATAATGAACCTAGATGAATTATAGTTACTATTAGGACCAGATGAACTAGAGTTACAACCCATAATGAACCTAGATGAATTATAGTTACTATTAGGACCGGATGAACTGGAGATATAACCCATAATGAACCTAGATGAACTCTAGTTACTTTTAGGACCACCACATGAACTGCTGCACCTCAGCCACGCTCAAGGTACTAAACGATATCATCACCGCCATCGATAAAAGTCAGTACTGTGCAGCCGTCCTTCATCGACCTGGCCAAGGCCAGATTGAGTCTATCAGTCACCGTAAACTTATCGGCAGACTCAACAGCCTTGGTTTCTGTAATGATTGCCTCGCCTGGTTCACCAACTACTTCTCAGATAGAGTTCTGTGTCAAATCGGAGGGCCTGTTGTCCGGGACCTCTGGCAGTCTATAAGGGGGTGCCACAGGGTTCAATTCTCGGACCGACTCTTTCCTCTGTGTACATCAATGATGTCGCTCTTGCTGCTGGTGATTCTCTGATCCACCTCTACGCAGACGACACCATTCTGTATACTTCTGGCACTTCATTGGATACTGTGTTAACAAACCTCCAATCGAGCATCAATGCCTTACAACACTCCATCCGTGGACTCCAACTGCTCTTAAACGCTAGTAAAACTGCCCGCCCAACTAGCATCACTACTCTGGACGGTTCTGGCTTAGAACATGTGGATGGATATATGTGCAAGAGGGTTAGAGGTCAGGGCTAGAGGTCAGGGTCAAATCAAATCAAATCAAATGTATTTATATAGCCCTTCTTTCATCAGCTGATATCTCAAAGTGCTGTACAGAAACCCAGCCTAAAACCCCAAACAGCAAGCAATGCAGGTGTAGAAGCACCTGATCAAAGATCAGGGCTATGGGCTAGAGGTCAGGGCTAGTGGTTAGGGTTAGAGTTTAGGGCTGGAGGGCAAGAGACCAGGACTAGATGTCAGGGCTACAGGTCAGGGCTAGAGGGCTAGAGGTCAGGGCTACAGGTCAGGGCTAGAGGGCTAGAGGTCAGGGCTACAGGTCAGGGCTAGAGGGCTACAGGTCAGGGCTAGAGTTCAAGGTTAGAGGTCAGGGCTAGAGGTCAGGGCTAGAGTTCATGGCTAGAGGTCAAGGCTAGAGTTCAGGGCTACAGGTCAGGGTTAGAGGTCATGGCTAGACGTCAGGGCGAGAGTTCAGGGCTAAAGGTCAGGGCTAGAGTTCAGGGCTAGAGGTCAGGGTTAGAGATCAGGAATAGAGGTCAGGGCTAGAGGTCAGGGCAAGAGGGCTAGAGGTCAGGGCTAGAGTTCAAGGCTAGAGTTCATGGTTAGAGGTCAGGGCTAGAGTTTATGGCTAGAGGTCATGGCTAGAGGTCAGGGCTAGAGGGCTAGAGGTCAGGGCTAGAGTTCAAGGCTAGAGTTCATGGTTAGAGGTCAGGGCTACAGGTCAGGGTTAGAGGTCAGGGCTAGAGGTCAGGGCTAGAGGGCTAGAGGTCAGGGCTAGAGGTCAGGGCTACAGGTCAGGGCTAGAGGTCAGGGCTACAGGTCAGGGCTAGAGGTCAGGGCTAGAGGTCAGGAATAGAGGTCAGGGCTAGAGGGCTAGAGGTCAGTGCTAAAGGTCAGGGCTAGAGGTCAGGAATAGAGGTCAGGGCTAGAGGGCGAGAGGTCAGTGCTAGAGGTCAGGAATAGAGGGCTAGAGGTCAGGGCTAGAGGTCCACGGAAAGAGCTGCAAAACCTGGACCCGTACAAATCAGCTGGGCTTGACAATCTGGACCCGCTATTTCTGAAACTATCTGCCGCCATTGTCGCAACCCCTATTACCAGCCTGTTCAACCTCTCTTTCATATCGTCTGAGATCCCCAAGGATTGGAAAGCTGCCGCAGTCATCCCCCTCTTCAAAGGAGGAGACACCCTGGACCCAAACTGCTATAGACCTATATCCATCCTGCCCTGCCTATCTAAGGTCTTCGAAAGCCAAGTCAACAAACAGGTCACTGACCATCTCGAATCCCACCGTACCTTCTCCGCTGTGCAATCTGGTTTCCGAGCCGGTCACGGGTGCACCTCAGCCACACTCAAGGTACTAAATGATATCATAACCGCCATCGATAAAAGACAGTACTGTGCAGCCGTCTTCATCGACCTCGCCAAGGCTTTCGACTCTGTCAATCACCAAATTCTTATCGGCAGACTCAACAGCCTCGGTTTTCGGATGACTGCCTTGCCTGGTTCACCAATTACTTTGCAGACAGAGTTCAGTGTGTCAAATCAGAGGGCATGCTGTCCGGTCCTCTGGCAGTCTCTATGGGGGTGCCACAGGGTTCAATTCTCGGGCCGACTCTTTTCTCTGTATATATCAATGATGTTGCTCTTGCTGCGGGCGATTCCCTGATCCACCTCTACGCAGACGACACCATTCTATATACTTTCGGCCCGTCATTGGACACTGTGCTATCAAACCTCCAAACGAGCTTCAATGCCATACAGCACTCCTTCCGTGGCCTCCAACTGCTCTTAAACGCGAGTAAAACCAAATGCATGCTTTTCAACCGATCGCTGCCTGCACCCGCATGCCCGACTAGCATCACCACCCTGGATGGTTCCAACCTTGAATATGTGGACATCTATAAGTACCTAGGTGTCTGGCTAGACTGCAAACTCTCCTTCCAGACTCACATCAAACATCTCCAATCAAAAATCAAATCCAGAGTCGGCTTTCTATTCCGCAACAAAGCCTCCTTCACTCACGCTGCCAAGCTTACCTAGTAAAACTGACTATCCTACCGCTCCTCGACTTCGGCGATGTCATCTACAAAATGGCTTCCAACACTCTACTCAGCAAACTGGATGCAGTCTATCACAGTGCCATCCGTTTTGTCACTAAAGCACCTTATACCACCCACCACTGCGACTTGTATGCTCTAGTCGGCTGGCCCTCACTACATATTCGTCGCCAGACCCACTGGCTCCAGGTCATTTACAAGTCCATGCTAGGTAAAGCTCCGCCTTATCTCAGTTCACTGGTCACGATGGCAACACCCATCCGTAGCACGCGCTCCAGCAGGTGTATCTCACTGATCATCCCTAAAGCCAACACCTCATTTGCCGCCTTTCGTTCCAGTACTCTGCTGCCTGTGACTGGAACGAATTGCAAAAATCGCTGAAGTTGGAGACTTTTATCTCCCTCACCAACTTCAAACATCAGCTATCCGAGCAGCTAACCGATCGCTGCAGCTGTACATAGTCTATAGGTAAATAGCTCACCCTTTTTCACCTACCTCATTCCCATACTGTTTTTATACTGTTTTTATTTATTTACTTTTCTGCTCTTTTGCACACCAATATCTCTACCTGTACATGCCCATCTGATCATTTATCACTCCAGTGTTAATCTGCAAAATTGTATTATTCGCCTACCTCCTCATGCCTTTTGCACACATTGTATATAGACTGCCCATTTTTTTCTACTGTGTTATTGACTTGCTAATTGTTTACTCCATGTGTAACTCTGTGTTGTCTGTTCACACTGCTATGCTTTATCTTGGCCAGGTCGCAGTTGCAAATGAGAACTTGTTCTCAACTAGCCTACCTGGTTAAATAAAGGTGAAATAAAAAATAAAAAAAATAAATAAAAGGGCTAGAGGTCAGAGCTACAGGTCAGGGCTAGAGGTCAGGGCTAGAGGTCAGGGCTAGAGGTCAGGGCTAGAGGTCAGGAATAGAGGTCAGGGCTAGAGGTCAGGGCTAGAGGTCAGGGCTAGAGGTCAGGGCTAGAGGTCAGTGTTATAAATAGTTGTACTCACATCCAACAGCAGTCTCACCACCTCAGTCTTTCCACAGAGAGCTGCCTGATGCAGCGCCGTCCCCGACTCAGACTGTCTGTTGATGTCTATACCTGCTTGGATCAGCAGACTGACACACACACACACACACACACACACACACACACACACACACACACACACACACACACACACACACACACACACACACACACAATACAAACACATAAAAGAGTGGTGATGTCAGAGTGGTGATGATATCAGAGTGGTGATGATGTCAGAGTGGTGATGATATCAGAGTGGTGATGATGTCAGAGTGGTGATAATAATAATAATAATATATGCCATTTAGCTGACGCTTTTATCCAAAGCGACTTACAGTCATGTGTGCATACATTCTACGTATGGGTGGTCCCGGGAATCGAACCCACTACCCTGGCGTTACAAGCGCCATGCTCTACCACCTGAGCCACAGAGTGGTGATGATGTCAGAGTGGTGATGATGTCAGAGTGGTGATGATGATGTCAGAGTGGTGATGATGTCAGAGTGGTGATGATGTCAGAGTGGTGATGATGTCAGAGTGGTGATGATGTCAGAGTGGTTACGATGTCAGAGTGGTGATGATGTCAGAGTGGTTACGATGTCAGAGTGGTGATGATGTCAGAGTGGTGATGATGATGTCAGAGTGGTGATGATGTCAGAGTGGTTACGAGATGTCAGAGTGGTGATGATGTCAGAGTGGTGATGATGATGTCAGAGTGGTGATGATGATGTCAGAGTGGTGATGATGTCAGAGTGGTGATGATGATGTCAGAGTGGTGATGATGTCAGAGTGGTGATGATGTCAGAGTGGTGATGATGATGTCAGAGTGGTGATGATGATGTCAGAGTGGTGATGATGTCAGAGTGGTGATGATGATGTCAGAGTGGTGATGATGTCAGAGTGGTGATGATGTCAGAGTGATGATGTCAGAGTGGTGATGATGTCAGAGTGGTTACGAGATGTCAGAGTGGTGATGATGTCAGAGTGGTGATGATGATGTCAGAGTGGTGATGATGTCAGAGTGGTGATGATGTCAGAGTGGTGATGATGATGTCAGAGTGGTTGATGATGTCAGAGTGGTGATGATGTCAGAGTGGTGATGATGTCAGAGTGGTGATGATGATGTCAGAGTGGTGATGATGATGTCAGAGTGGTGATGATGTCAGAGTGGTGATGATGTCAGAGTGGTTACGAGATGTCAAAGCGGTGATGATGTCAGAGTGGTGGTGATGTCAGAGTGGTTACGATGTCAGAGTGGTGATGATGTCAGAGTGGTGATGATGATGTCAGAGTGGTGATGATGTCAGAGTGGTTACGAGATGTCAGAGTGGTGATGATGTCAGAGTGGTGATGATGATGTCAGAGTGATGATGATGTCAGAGTGGTGATGATGATGTCAGAGTGGTGATGATGATGTCAGAGTGGTGATGATGATGTCAGAGTGGTGATGATGTCAGAGTGGTGATGATGATGTCAGAGTGGTGATGATGTCAGAGTGGTGATGATGTCAGAGTGATGATGTCAGAGTGGTGATGATGTCAGAGTGGTTACGAGATGTCAGAGTGGTGATGATGTCAGAGTGGTGATGATGATGTCAGAGTGGTGATGATGTCAGAGTGGTGATGATGTCAGAGTGGTGATGATGATGTCAGAGTGGTTGATGATGTCAGAGTGGTGATGATGTCAGAGTGGTGATGATGTCAGAGTGGTGATGATGTCAGAGTGGTGATGATGATGTCAGAGTGGTGATGATGTCAGAGTGGTGATGATGTCAGAGTGGTTACGAGATGTCAAAGCGGTGATGATGTCAGAGTGGTGGTGATGTCAGAGTGGTGATGATGATGTCAGAGTGGTGATGATGTCAGAGTGGTGATGATGTCAGAGTGGTTACGAGATGTCAGAGTGGTGATGATGATGTCAGAGTGGTGATGATGTCAGAGTGGTTACGATGTCAGAGTGGTGATGATGTCAGAGTGGTTACGATGTCAGAGTGGTGATGATGTCAGAGTGGTGATGATGATGTCAGAGTGGTGATGATGTCAGAGTGGTTACGAGATGTCAGAGTGGTGATGATGTCAGAGTGGTGATGATGATGTCAGAGTGATGATGATGTCAGAGTGGTGATGATGATGTCAGAGTGGTGATGATGATGTCAGAGTGGTGATGATGTCAGAGTGGTGATGATGATGTCAGAGTGGTGATGATGTCAGAGTGGTGATGATGTCAGAGTGGTGATGATGATGTCAGAGTGGTGATGATGTCAGAGTGGTTACGAGATGTCAGAGTGGTGATGATGTCAGAGTGGTGATGATGATGTCAGAGTGGTGATGATGTCAGAGTGGTGATGATGTCAGAGTGGTGATGATGATGTCAGAGTGGTGATGATGTCAGAGTGGTGATGATGTCAGAGTGGTGATGATGTCAGAGTGGTGATGATGTCAGAGTGGTGATGATGATGTCAGAGTGGTGATGATGTCAGAGTGGTGATGATGTCAGAGTGGTTACGAGATGTCAAAGCGGTGATGATGTCAGAGTGGTGGTGATGTCAGAGTGGTGATGATGATGTCAGAGTGGTGATGATGTCAGAGTGGTGATGATGTCAGAGTGGTTACGAGATGTCAGAGTGGTGATGATGATGTCAGAGTGGTGATGATGTCAGAGTGGTGATGATGTCAGAGTGGTTACGAGATGTCAGAGTGGTGATGATGATGTCAGAGTGGTGATGATGTCAGAGTGGTGATGATGTCAGAGTGGTGATGATGATGTCAGAGTGGTGATGATGTCAGAGTGGTGATGATGATGTCAGAGTGGTGATGATGTCAGAGTGGTGATGATGTCAGAACGATGATGCTGTCAGTCATGATGATGTCAGAGTGGTGATGATGTCAGAGTGGTGATGCTGTCAGTCATGATGATGTCAGAGTGATGATGATGTCAGAGTGGTGATGATGATGTCAGAGTGGTGATGATGTCAGAACGATGAGATGTCAGAGTGATGATGATGTCAGAACGATGATGCTGTCAGTCATGATGATGTCAGAGTGATGATGATGTCAGAGTGGTTACGAGATGTCAGAGTGGTGATGATGTCAGAGTGGTGATGATGATGTCAGAGTGGTGATGATGTCAGAGTGGTGATGATGTCAGAGTGGTGATGATGATGTCAGAGTGGTGATGATGTCAGAGTGGTGATGATGTCAGAGTGGTGATGATGTCAGAGTGGTTACGAGATGTCAAAGCGGTGATGATGTCAGAGTGGTGGTGATGTCAGAGTGGTGATGATGATGTCAGAGTGGTGATGATGTCAGAGTGGTGATGATGTCAGAGTGGTGATGATGATGTCAGAGTGGTGATGATGTCAGAGTGGTGATGATGATGTCAGAGTGGTGATGATGTCAGAGTGGTTACGAGATGTCAGAGTGGTGATGATGTCAGAGTGGTGATGATGATGTCAGAGTGGTGATGATGTCAGAGTGGTGATGATGTCAGAGTGGTGATGATGATGTCAGAGTGGTGATGATGTCAGAGTGGTGATGATGGCAGAGTGGTGATGATGTCAGAGTGGTTACGAGATGTCAAAGCGGTGATGATGTCAGAGTGGTGGTGATGTCAGAGTGGTGATGATGATGTCAGAGTGGTGATGATGTCAGAGTGGTGATGATGTCAGAGTGGTTACGAGATGTCAGAGTGGTGATGATGATGTCAGAGTGGTGATGATGTCAGAGTGGTGATGATGTCAGAGTGGTGATGATGATGTCAGAGTGGTGATGATGTCAGAGTGGTGATGATGATGTCAGAGTGGTGATGATGTCAGAGTGGTGATGATGTCAGAACGATGAGATGTCAGAGTGATGATGATGTCAGAACGATGATGCTGTCAGTCATGATGAAGTCAGAGTGACGATGTCAGCGATGATGTCATGTCCTGACCGTATGACATCGATGTGTCCGTTCTTGGCGGCCAGGTGAAGAGGAGAGACGCCGTTGGGGTTCGATGGCTTCGGCTCGATCATCGCTGCACAGACATTACTACTGAGGAGCAGCTGGACCACCTGTACACATTATACACACATTACTACTGAGGAGACACCACCTGTACACATTATACACACATTACTACTGAGGAGACACCACCTGTACACATTATACACACATTACTACTGAGGAGACACCACCTGTACACATTATACACACATTACTACTGAGGAGCAGCTGGACCACCTGTACACATTATACACACATTACTACTGAGACACCACCTGTACACATTATACACACATTACTACTGAGGAGACACCACCTGTACACATTATACACACATTACTACTGAGGAGACACCACCTGTACACATTATACACACATTACTACTGAGGAGCAGCTGGACCACCTGTACACATTATACACACATTACTACTGAGGAGACACCACCTGTACACATTATACACACATTACTACTGAGACACCACCTGTACACATTATACACACATTACTACTGAGGAGACACCACCTGTACACATTATACACACATTACTACTGAGGAGACACCACCTGTACACATTATACACACATTACTACTGAGGAGACACCACCTGTACACATTATACACACATTACTACGGAGGAGACACCACCTGTACACATTATACACACATTACTACTGAGGAGCAGCTGGACCACCTGTACACATTATACACACATTACTACTGAGACACCACCTGTACACATTATACACACATTACTACTGAGGAGACACCACCTGTACACATTATACACACATTACTACTGAGGAGACACCACCTGTACACATTATACACACATTACTACTGAGGAGCAGCTGGACCACCTGTACACATTATACACACATTACTACTGAGGAGACACCACCTGTACACATTATACACACATTACTACTGAGACACCACCTGTACACATTATACACACATTACTACTGAGGAGACACCACCTGTACACATTATACACACATTACTACTGAGGAGACACCACCTGTACACATTATACACACATTACTACTGAGGAGACACCACCTGTACACATTATACACACATTACTACGGAGGAGACACCACCTGTACACATTATACACACATTACTACTGAGGAGACACCACCTGTACACATTATACACACATTACTACTGAGGAGACACCACCTGTACACATTATACACACATTACTACTGAGACACCACCTGTACACATTATACACACATTACTACTGAGACACCACCTGTACACATTATACACACATTACTACTGAGGAGACACCACCTGTACACATTATACACACATTACTACTGAGGAGACACCACCTGTACACATTATACACACATTACTACTGAGGAGACACCACCTGTACACATTATACACACATTACTACTGAGGAGCAGCTGGACCACCTATACACATTATACACACATTACTACTGAGGAGACACCACCTGTACACATTATACACACATTACTACTGAGACACCACCTATACACATTATACACACATTACTACTGAGACACCACCTGTACACATTATACACACATTACTACTGAGGAGCAGCTGGACCACCTGTACACATTATACACACATTACTACTGAGACACCACCTGTACACATTATACACACATTACTACTGAGGAGACACCACCTGTACACATTATACACACATTACTACTGAGACACCACCTGTACACATTATACACACATTACTACTGAGGAGACACCACCTGTACACATTATACACACATTACTACTGAGGAGACACCACCTGTACACATTATACACACATTACTACTGAGGAGACACCACCTGTACACATTATACACACATTACTACTGAGGAGACACCACCTGTACACATTATACACACATTACTACTGAGGAGACACCACCTGTACACATTATACACACATTACTACTGAGGAGACACCACCTGTACACATTATACACACATTACTACTGAGGAGACACCACCTGTACACATTATACACACATTACTACTGAGGAGACACCACCTGTACACATTATACACACATTACTACTGAGACACCACCTGTACACATTATACACACATTACTACTGAGGAGCAGCTGGACCACCTATACACATTATACACACATTACTACTGAGGAGACACCACCTGTACACATTATACACACATTACTACTGAGGAGACACCACCTGTACACATTATACACACATTACTACTGAGGAGACACCACCTGTACACATTATACACACATTACTACTGAGGAGACACCACCTGTACACATTATACACACATTACTACTGAGACACCACCTGTACACATTATACACACATTACTACTGAGGAGACACCACCTGTACACATTATACACACATTACTACTGAGGAGACACCACCTGTACACATTATACACACATTACTACTGAGGAGACACCACCTGTACACATTATACACACATTACTACTGAGGAGACACCACCTGTACACATTATACACACATTACTACTGAGGAGACACCACCTGTACACATTATACACACATTACTACTGAGGAGACACCACCTGTACACATTATACACACATTACTACTGAGGAGACACCACCTGTACACATTATACACACATTACTACTGAGGAGACACCACCTGTACACATTATACACACATTACTACTGAGACACCACCTGTACACATTATACACACATTACTACTGAGGAGACACCAACTGTACACATTATACACACATTACTACTGAGGAGACACCACCTGTACACATTATACACACATTACTACTGAGACACCACCTGTACACATTATACACACATTACTACTGAGGAGACACCACCTGTACACATTATACACACATTACTACTGAGGAGACACCACCTGTACACATTATACACACATTACTACTGAGGAGACACCACCTGTACACATTATACACACATTACTACTGAGGAGCAGCTGGACCACCTGTACACATTATACACACATTACTACTGAGGAGACACCACCTGTACACATTATACACACATTACTACTGAGACACCACCTGTACACATTATACACACATTACTACTGAGGAGACACCACCTGTACACATTATACTTGTGTGTGTGTGTGTGTGTGTGCGCGTGTGTGTGTGTGTGTGTGTGTGTGTGTGTGTGTGTGTGTGTGTGTGTGTGTGTGTGTGTGTGTGTGTGTGTGTGTGTGTGTGTGTGTGTGTGTGTGTGTGTGTGTGTGTGTGTGTGTGCGCGTGCGCGTGTGTGACTCACCCCCACTCGTCCAAATTCACAGGCCAGGTCCAGAGGAGTCTTACCGGCCGTGTCGGAGATACACGGATTAGACTGGTGCTGCAGCAACATCTCAGACTGAACAGAGAGAGACAGAGAGATACACAGGGTTAGACTGGGACAACATCTCAGACTGAACACAGAGAGATACACAGGGTTAGACTGGGACAACATCTCAGACTGAACACAGAGAGACAGAGAGATACACAGGGTTAGACTGGGACAACATCTCAGACTGAACACAGAGAGACAGAGAGATACACAGGGTTAGACTGGGACAACATCTCAGACTGAACACAGAGAGATACACAGGGTTAGACTGGGACAACATCTCAGACTGAACACAGAGAGATACACAGGGTTAGACTGGGACAACATCTCAGACTGAACACAGAGAGATACACAGGGTTAGACTGGGACAACATCTCAGACTGAACACAGAGAGATACACAGGGTTAGACTGGGACAACATCTCAGACTGAACACAGAGAGATACACAGGGTTAGACTGGGACAACATCTCAGACTGAACACAGAGAGATACACAGGGTTAGACTGGGACAACATCTCAGACTGAACACAGAGAGATACACAGGGTTAGACTGGGACAACATCTCAGACTGAACACAGAGAGATACACAGGGTTAGACTGGGACAACATCTCAGACTGAACAGAGAGACAGAGAGATACACAGGGTTAGACTGGGACAACATCTCAGACTGAACACAGAGAGACAGAGAGATACACAGGGTTAGACTGGGACAACATCTCAGACTGAACACAGAGAGATACACAGGGTTAGACTGGGACAACATCTCAGACTGAACACAGAGAGATACACAGGGTTTACTTGCGCATAAGGAATATGTTTTGTCCATTTGCAATATGATTTCATATGTGTGTGGTCCTTCTGTAGCACAGTTGGTAGAGCATGGCGCTTGTAACGCCAGGGTAGTGGGTTCGATTCCCGGGACCACCCATACGTAGAATGTATGCACACATGACTGTAAGTCGCTTTGGATAAAAGCGTCTGCTAAATGGCATATATTATATAGGAAAAAGTCGAAAATGTGAACTTTAAAAAAAAAAACGTATCACCCTTGAAAAAAAGTGCTTTCTGGACCGTTTTTAGAAATTGTTTCGATTTTATGTCAATTAATCATGTGTAAGGACTGTATGAATATACTTTTGTAAAATTTTATTATCATAATTTTTTTTTTCTTACTTGTGCATAAGGAATATGATTTGTCCATTTGCTATATGATTTCATAGGAAGTCAAAAGTCAAAGTCACTTTTTTGGGGGGCCAAATGCAATAAGAAATTTGACATGCTCAAAAATCCTGCAGAAATGCAAAATTGACTGGCCTGATGAACACAGGATGGCCGAGCAGTGATAGTTGTACCTTTCCATCACTCGTTGTGTTGATTTCATCATGTCCATTTGTTTGTTTTCTCACTTTTGCAAAGTCACTGTGCATTTGCAATATGGTTCAATGGGCATGTACCATCACAATTTTGA
>NW_026282598.1:367500-387500 GCF_023373465.1 Oncorhynchus keta
CCATAGTGAATAAATCTATAGTTCTAGGGGTCTGTATCCATAGTGTTTAAACCTATAGTTCTAGTGGGTCTGTAACCATAGTGAATAAATCTATAGTTCTAGGGGGTCTGTAACCATAGTGTTTAAACCTATAGTTCTAGTGGGTCTGTAACCATAATGATTAAATCTATAGTCCTAGGGGGTCTGTAACCATAGTGATTAAATCTATAGTTCTAGGGGGTCTGTAACTATAGTGATTAAATCTATAGTTCTAGGGGGTCTGTATCCATAGTGAATAAATCTATAGTTCTAGGGGGTCTGTATCCATAGTGATTAAATCTATAGTTATAGGGGGTCTGTAACCATAGTGAATAAATCTATAGTTCTAGTGGGTCTGTAACCATAATGATTAAATCTATAGTCCGAGGGGGTCTGTAACCATAGTGATTAAATCTATAGTTCTAGGGGGTCTGTATCCATAGTGAATACATCTATAGTTCTAGGGGGTCTGTAACCATAGTGAATAAATCTATAGTTCTAGGGGGTCTGTATCCATAGTGATTAAATCTATAGTTCTAGGGGGTCTGTATCCATAGTGAATAAATCTATAGTTCTAGGGGGTCTGTAACCATAGTGATTAAACCTATAGTTCTAGGGGGTCTGTAACCATAGTGAATAAATCTATAGTTCTAGTGGGTCTGTAACCATAGTGATTAAATCTATAGTTCTAGGGGGTCTGTATCCATAGTGATTAAATCTATAGTTCTAGGGGGTCTGTATCCATAGTGATTAAATCTATAGTTCTAGGGGGTCTGTATCCATAGTGATTAAATCTATAGTTCTAGTGGGTCTGTAACCATAGTGAATAAATCTATAGTTCTAGGGGGTCTGTATCCATAGTGATTAAATCTATAGTTCTAGGGGGTCTGTATCCATAGTGAATAAATCTATAGTTCTATGGGGTCTGTATCCATAGTGATTAAATCTATAGTTCTAGGGGGTCTGTATCCATAGTGAATAAATCTATAGTTCTAGGGGGTCTGTAACCATAGTGATTAAATCTATAGTTCTAGGGGGTCTGTATCCATAGTGAATAAATCTATAGTTCTAGGGGGTCTGTATCCACTAATCCACCATCCCTCATGTCTTTACTGTGTAACTTCATCCCTTCTCACTGTGTGTGTGCGTGTGTGTGTGTGTGTGTGTGTGTGTGTGTGTGTGTGTGTGTGTGTGTGTGTGTGTGTGTGTGTGTGTGTGTGTGTGTGTGTGTACGAGGGGGGGGGTGACCTAGATCCCATAATAAGACACCTCTTCCCTGGAGCCTCTAACCCTTTCTCTATCTCTTCATCTATCCCTATCGCTCTATCCTCCTCTTCGTCCCTCTCTCTCTCCTTTTCTCTCTCTTCTTTTCTGTCTCTCCTTTTGTGTCTCTCCTTTTCTCTCTCTCCTTTTCTCTCTCTCCCTTTTTCTCTCTCTTCTTTTCTCTCTCTCCTTTTCTCTCTCTCTCTCCTTTTCTCTCTCTCCTTTTCTCTCTCTCCTTTTCTCTCTCTCCTTTTCTCTCTCTCTCTTCTTTTCTCTCTCTTTTCTCTCTCTCTTTTCTCTCACTTTCTCTCCTTTTCTCTCTCTCCTTTTCTCTCTCTCCTTTTCTCTCACTTTCTCTCCTTTTCTCTCTCTCCTTTTCTCTCTCTCCTTTTCTCTCACTTTCTCTCCTTTTCTCTCTCTCTCTTCTTTTCTCTCTCTTCTTTTCTCTCTCTCTTTTTCTCTCACTTTCTCTCCTTTTCTCTCTCTCCTTTTCTCTCTCTCTCTCTCTTTTTCTCTCACTGTGTATAGACTGTGTTTATAGACTGTGTTAGACTGTGTTTATAGACTGTGTTTATAGACTGCGTTAGACTGTGTTTATAGACCGTGTTAGACTGTGTTTATAGACCGTGTTTATAGACTGTGTGTATAGACTGTGTGTATAGACTGTGTTAGACTGTGTTTATAGACTGTGTTAGACTGTGTTTATAGACTGTGTTAGACTGTGTTTATAGACTGCGTTAGCCTGTGTTTATAGACTGTGCTTATAGACTGGGTTTATAGACTGTGTTTATACACTGTGTATAGACTGTCTTTATAGACTGGGTTTATAGACTGTCTTTATAGACTGTCTTTATAGACTGTGTTTATAGACTGTGTGTGTAGACTGTGTTTATAGAATGGGTTTATAGACTGTGTTTATACACTGTGTATAGACTGTCTTTATAGACTGTGTGTATAGACTGTCTTTATAGACTGGGTTTATAGTCTGTGTTTATAGACTGTGTGTATAGACTATGTGTATAGACTGTGTGTATAGACTGTGTGTATAAGTGTGTATAGACTGTGTGTATAGACCATGTGTATAGACTGTCTATAGGCTGTGTTTATAGACTGTTTACATAGACTGTGTGTAAAGACTGTGTGTATAGACTGTGTATAGACTGTGTGTATAGACCGTGTGTATAGACTCTATTGACTGTGTGTATAGACTGTGTGTATAGACTGTGTGTATAGACTGTCTATAGACTTGGTTTATAGACTGTGTGTATAGACTGTGTGTATAGACTGTGTATAGACTGTGTGTATAGACTGTCTATAGACTTGGTTTATAGACTGTGTGTATAGACTGTGTGTATAGACTGTGTATAGACTGTGTGTATAGACTGTCTATAGACTTGGTTTATAGACTGTGTGTATAGACTGTGTGTATAGACTGTGTATAGACTGTGTGTATAGACTGTGTGTATATACTGTCTATAGACTGTGTTTTTAGACTTTGTGTATAGACTGTGTATATAGACTGTGCAGACTGTGTATAGTCTGTGTGTATAGACGGTGTGTATAGACTGTGTGTATAGACTGTCTATAGACTGTGTTTATAGACTTTTGTATAGACTGTGTATATAGACTGTGCAGACTGTGTATAGTCTGTGTGTATAGACGGTGTGTATAGACTGTGTGTATAGACTGTCTATAGACTGTGTTTATAGACTTTGTGTATAGACTGTGTATATAGACTGTGCAGACTGTGTATAGTCTGTGTGTATAGACGGTGTGTATAGACTGTGTGTATAGACTGTCTATAGACTGTGTTTATAGACTGTGTATATAGACTGTGTAGACTGTGTGAATAGACTGTGTTTATAGACTGAGTATATAGACTGTATATACTGTGAAAATACTGTGTATATAGACTGTGTGTATATACTGTGTATATAGAATGTGTAAAGACTATGTTTATAGACTGTGTATATAGACTGTGTAAAGACTGTGTATAGACAGTGTGTATAAACTGTGTATATAGACTGTGTATATATTGTGTATAGACTGTGTATAGACTGTGTATATAGACTGTGTATATATGGTGTAAAGACTGTGTATATAGACTGTGTATAGACTGTGTATATAGATTGTGTATAGACTGTTTATAGACTGTGTTTATAGACTGTGTATAGACTGTGTATATAAACTGTGTATACAGACAGTGTGTATAGACTGTGTAAAGACTGTGTATAGACAGTGTTTATAGACTGTGTATATAGACAGTGTGTGTAGACTGTATATAGACTGTGTATATAGACAGTGTGCATAGACTGTGTATATAGACTGTGTATATATAATGTGTATATAGACTGTGTATGGACAGTGTGTATAGACTGTGTTTATAGACTGTGTTTATAGACTGTGTATAGACTGTGTATAGACAGTGTGTATAGACTGTGTATAGACAGTGTGTATATAATGTGTGTATAGACTGTCTTTATAGACTGGGTTTATAGACTGTCTTTATAGACTGGGTTTATAGACAGTGTGTGTAGACTGTATATAGACTGTGTATATAGACAGTGTGCATAGACTGTGTATATAGACTGTGTATATATAATGTGTGTATAGACTGTCTTTATAGACTGGGTTTATAGACTGTCTTTATAGACTGGGTTTATAGACTGTCTTTATAGACTGTCTTTATAGACTGGGTTTATAGTCTGTGTTTATAGACTGTGTGTATAGACTGTGTTTATAGACTGTGTGTATAGACTGTGTGTAGACTGTGTTTATAGACTGTGTTTATAGACTGTGTATATAGACTGTGTTTATAGACTGTCTTTATAGACTGTGTGTATAGACTGTGTATAGACTGTGTGTATAGACTGTGTTAGACTGTGTTTATAGACTGTGTTTATAGACTGTGTAAAGACTGGGTTTATAAACTGTGTATAGACTGTGTTTATAGACCCATAACTTAACCTAACAACAACATAGAACTACTGTTGGTCCCATAACTTCACCTAACAATAACATATGTATAGACTGTGATTATAGACGGTGTATAGACGGTGTGTGTAGACTGTGTGTATAGACTGTGTGTATAGACTGTGTGTATAGACTGTGTGTATAGACTGTGTGTATAAGTGTGTATAGACTGTGTGTATAGACCATGTGTATAGACTGTCTATAGGCTGTGTTTATAGACTGTTTACATAGACTGTGTGTATAGACTGTGTGTATAGACCGTGTGTATAGACCCTATTGACTGTGTGTATAGACTGTGTGTATAGACTGTGTGTATAGACTGTCTATAGACTTGGTTTATAGACTGTGTGTATAGACTGTGTGTATAGACGGTGTATAAACTGTGTGTGTAGACTGTGTGTATAGACTGTGTGTATAGACTGTGTGTATAGACTGTGTGTATAAGTGTGTATAGACTGTGTGTATAGACCATGTGTATAGACTGTCTATAGGCTGTGTTTATAGACTGTTTACATAGACTGTGTGTATAGACTGTGTGTATAGACCGTGTGTATAGACTCTATTAACTGTGTGTATAGACTGTGTGTATAGACTGTGTGTATAGACTGTCTATAGACTTGGTTTATAGACTGTGTGTATAGACTGTGTGTATAGACTGTGTATAGACTGTGTGTATAGACTGTGTGTATATACTGTCTATAGACTGTGTTTTTAGACTGTGTATATAGACTGTGTAGACTGTGTGAATAGACTGTGTTTATAGACTGTGTATATAGACTGTATATACTGTGAAAATACTGTGTATATAGACTGTGTGTATATACTGTGTATATAGAATGTGTAAAGACTATGTTTATAGACTGTGTATATAGACTGTGTAAAGACTGTGTATAGACAGTGTGTATAAACTGTGTATATAGACTGTGTATATATTGTGTATAGACTGTGTATAGACTGTGTATAGACTGTGTATAGACTGTGTATATAGATTGTGTATAGACTGTTTATAGACTGTGTTTATAGACTGTGTATAGACTGTGTATACAGACAGTGTGTATAGACTGTGTAAAGACTGTGTATAGACAGTGTTTATAGACTGTGTATATAGACAGTGTGTGTAGACTGTATATAGACTGTGTATATAGACTGTGTATATATAATGTGTATATAGACTGTGTATGGACAGTGTGTATAGACTGTGTTTATAGACTGTGTTTATAGACTGTGTATAGACTGTGTATAGACAGTGTGTATAGACTGTGTATAGACAGGGTGTATAGACTGTGTAAAGACAGTGTGTATAGACTGTGTATAGACAGTGTGTATAGACTGTGTATAGACAGCATGTATAGACTGTGTATAGACTGTGTTTAGACAGTGTATATAGACTGTGTATTGACTGTGTATAGACTGTGTATAGACAGTGTATAGACTGTGTATAGACTGTGTATAGACTGTATATAGACTGTGTATAGACTGTGTATAGACTGTATATAGACTGTGTATAGACAGCATGTATAGACTGTGTATAGACTGTGTATAGACTGTGTATAGACAGCATGTATAGACTGTGTATAGACTGTGTATAGACTGTGTATAGACAGTGTATAGGCTGTGTATAGACAGCATGTATAGACTGTGTATAGACTGTGTATAGACAGTGTATAGACTGTGTATAGACTGTGTATAGCCAGTCTATATAGACTGTGTATAGACTGTGTATAGACAGTGTATAGACTGTGTATAGACAGTATATATACTGTATATAGACTGTGTATAGACTGTGTACAGACTGTATATAGACTGTGTGTATAGACTGTGTATAGACTGTGTATAGACCGTGGATAGACTGTGTATAGACAGCATGTATAGACTGTGTATAGACTGTGTATAGACAGTGTATAGACTGTGTATAGACAGTGTATATAGACTGTGTATAGACTGTGTATAGACTGTGTATAGACTGTGTATAGACAGTGTATAGACTGTGTATAGACTGTGTATAGACTGTATATAGACTGTGTAAAGACTGTGTATAGACAGTGTGTATAGACTGTGTATAGACTGTGTAAATACTGTGTATAGACTGTGTATAGACAGCATGTATAGACTGTGTATAGACTGTGTATAGACTGTGTATAGACTGTGTTTAGACAGTGTATATCGACTGTGTATAGACAGTGTATAGACAGTGTATCGACTGTGTATAGACTGTGTTTAGACAGTGTATATAGACTGTGTATAGACTGTGTATAGACTGTGTATAGACAGTTTATAGACTGTGTATAGACTGTATATAGACTGTGTATAGACTGTGTATAGACTGTATATAGACTGTGTATAGACTGTGTATAGACTGTGTATAGACAGTGTTTATAGACTGTGTATAGACTGTGTATAGACTGTGTATAGACTGTGTATATACAGCATGTATAGACTGTGTATAGACAGTGTGTATAGACTGTGTATATACTGTGTATAGACAGCATGTATAGACTGTGTATAGACTGTGTACAGACAGTGTGTATAGACTGTGTATAGACTGTGTATAGACTGTGTATAGACAGCATGTATAGACTGTGTATAGACTGTGTATAGACTGTGTATAGACAGTGTATAGACTGTGTATGGACTGTGTATAGACAGTGTATATAGACTGTGTATAGACTGTGTATAGACCGTGTATAGACTGTGTATAGACAGTGTATAGACTGTATATAGACTGTGTATAGGCCGTGTATAGACTGTGTATAGACTGTGTGTATAGACTGTGTATAGACTGTGTATAGACCGTGTATAGACTGTGTATAGACAGCATGTATAGACTGTGTATAGACTGTGTATAGACAGTGTATAGACTGTGTATAGACTGTGTTTAGACAGTGTATATAGACTGTGTATAGACTGTGTATAGACTGTGTATAGACAGTGTATAGACTGTGTATAGACTGTGTATAGACTGTATATAGACTGTGTATAGACTGTGTATAGACTGTGTAAAGACTGTGTATAGACAGTGTGTATAGACTGTGTATAGACTGTGTAAATACTGTGTATAGACTGTGTATAGACAGCATGTATAGACTGTGTATAGACTGTGTATAGACTGTGTATAGACAGTGTATAGACTGTGTATAGACAGTGTATAGACTGTGTATAGACTGTGTTTAGACAGTGTATATAGACTGTGTAAAGACTGTGTATAGACTGTGTATAGACTGTGTATAGACTGTATATAGACTGTGTATAGACTGTGTATAGACAGTGTGTATAGACTGTATATAGACTGTGTATAGACTGTGTACAGACTGTATATAGACTGTGTATAGACTGTGTATAGACAATGTATAGACTGTGTATAGACTGTATATAGACTGTGTATAGACTGTGTATATAATGTATATAGACTGTGTATAGACTGTGTATAGACTGTGTATCGACAGCATGTATAGACTGTGTATAGACTGTGTATAGACAGTGTATAGACTGTGTATAGACTGTGTTTAGACAGTGTATATAGACTGTGTATAGACAGTGTATAGACTGTGTATAGACTGTATAGACTGTATATAGACTGTGTATAGACAGTGTGTACAGACTGTGTATAGACTGTGTATATAGACTGTGTATAGACTGTGTATATAGACTGTGTATAGACTGTGTATAGACTGTGTATAGACAGTGTGTATAGACTGTGTAAAGACAGTGTGTATAGACTGTGTATAGACTGTGTATAGACAGTGTATAGACTGTGTATAGACTGTGTGTATAGACTGTGTATAGACAGTGTGTATAGACCGTGTGTATAGACTGTGTATAGACTGTGTATAGACAGTGTATAGACTGTGTATAGACAGTTTGTATAGACAGTGTGTATAGACCGTGTGTATAGACTGTGTATAGACTGTGTATAGACAGTGTATAGACTGTGTATAGACTGTGTGTATAGACTGTGTGTATAGACTGTGTATAGACTGTGTGTATAGACTGTGTATAGACTGTGTGTATAGACTGTGTATAGACTGTGTGTATAGACTGTGTATAGACAGTGTATAGACTGTGTATAGACTGTGTGTATAGACTGTGTATAGACAGTGTGTATAGACCGTGTGTATAGACTGTGTATAGACTGTGTATAGACAGTGTATAGACTGTGTATAGACAGTTTGTATAGACAGTGTGTATAGACCGTGTGTATAGACTGTGTATAGACTGTGTATAGACAGCATGTATAGACTGTGTATAGACAGTGTGTATAGACTGTGTATATACTGTGTATAGACAGCATGTATAGACTGTGTATAGACTGTGTACAGACAGTGTGTATAGACTGTGTATAGACTGTGTATAGACTGTGTATAGACAGCATGTATAGACTGTGTATAGACTGTGTATAGACTGTGTATAGACAGTGTATAGACTGTGTATGGACTGTGTATAGACAGTGTATATAGACTGTGTATAGACTGTGTATAGACCGTGTATAGACTGTGTATAGACTGTATATAGACTGTGTATAGGCCGTGTATAGACTGTGTATAGACTGTGTGTATAGACTGTGTATAGACTGTGTATAGACCGTGTATAGACTGTGTATAGACAGCATGTATAGACTGTGTATAGACTGTGTATAGACAGTGTATAGACTGTGTATAGACTGTGTTTAGACAGTGTATATAGACTGTGTATAGACTGTGTATAGACTGTGTATAGACAGTGTATAGACTGTGTATAGACTGTGTATAGACTGTATATAGACTGTGTATAGACTGTGTATAGACTGTGTAAAGACTGTGTATAGACAGTGTGTATAGACTGTGTATAGACTGTGTAAATACTGTGTATAGACTGTGTATAGACAGCATGTATAGACTGTGTATAGACTGTGTATAGACTGTGTATAGACAGTGTATAGACTGTGTATAGACAGTGTATAGACTGTGTATAGACTGTGTTTAGACAGTGTATATAGACTGTGTAAAGACTGTGTATAGACTGTGTATAGACTGTGTATAGACTGTATATAGACTGTGTATAGACTGTGTATAGACAGTGTGTATAGACTGTATATAGACTGTGTATAGACTGTGTACAGACTGTATATAGACTGTGTATAGACTGTGTATAGACAATGTATAGACTGTGTATAGACTGTATATAGACTGTGTATAGACTGTGTATAGAATGTATATAGACTGTGTATAGACTGTGTATAGACTGTGTATCGACAGCATGTATAGACTGTGTATAGACTGTGTATAGACAGTGTATAGACTGTGTATAGACTGTGTTTAGACAGTGTATATAGACTGTGTATAGACAGTGTATAGACTGTGTATAGACTGTATAGACTGTATATAGACTGTGTATAGACAGTGTGTACAGACTGTGTATAGACTGTGTATATAGACTGTGTATAGACTGTGTATATAGACTGTGTATAGACTGTGTATAGACTGTGTATAGACAGTGTGTATAGACTGTGTAAAGACAGTGTGTATAGACTGTGTATAGACTGTGTATAGACAGTGTATAGACTGTGTATAGACTGTGTGTATAGACTGTGTATAGACAGTGTGTATAGACCGTGTGTATAGACTGTGTATAGACTGTGTATAGACAGTGTATAGACTGTGTATAGACAGTTTGTATAGACAGTGTGTATAGACCGTGTGTATAGACTGTGTATAGACTGTGTATAGACAGTGTATAGACTGTGTATAGACTGTGTGTATAGACTGTGTGTATAGACTGTGTATAGACTGTGTGTATAGACTGTGTATAGACTGTGTGTATAGACTGTGTATAGACTGTGTGTATAGACTGTGTATAGACAGTGTATAGACTGTGTATAGACTGTGTGTATAGACTGTGTATAGACAGTGTGTATAGACCGTGTGTATAGACTGTGTATAGACTGTGTATAGACAGTGTATAGACTGTGTATAGACAGTTTGTATAGACAGTGTGTATAGACCGTGTGTATAGACTGTGTATAGACTGTGTATAGACAGTGTATAGACTGTGTATAGACTGTGTGTATAGACTGTGTATAGACTGTGTGTATAGACTGTGTATAGACTGTGTATAGACTGTGTATAGACTGTGTTTAGACAGTGTATATAGACTGTGTATAGACAGTGTATAGACTGTGTATAGACTGTATAGACTGTATATAGACTGTGTATAGACAGTGTGTACAGACTGTGTATAGACTGTGTATATAGACTGTGTATAGACTGTGTATATAGACTGTGTATAGACTGTGTATAGACTGTGTATAGACAGTGTGTATAGACTGTGTAAAGACAGTGTGTATAGACTGTGTATAGACTGTGTATAGACAGTGTATAGACTGTGTATAGACTGTGTGTATAGACTGTGTATAGACAGTGTGTATAGACCGTGTGTATAGACTGTGTATAGACTGTGTATAGACAGTGTATAGACTGTGTATAGACAGTTTGTATAGACAGTGTGTATAGACCGTGTGTATAGACTGTGTATAGACTGTGTATAGACAGTGTATAGACTGTGTATAGACTGTGTGTATAGACTGTGTGTATAGACTGTGTATAGACTGTGTGTATAGACTGTGTATAGACTGTGTGTATAGACTGTGTATAGACTGTGTGTATAGACTGTGTATAGACAGTGTATAGACTGTGTATAGACTGTGTGTATAGACTGTGTATAGACAGTGTGTATAGACCGTGTGTATAGACTGTGTATAGACTGTGTATAGACAGTGTATAGACTGTGTATAGACAGTTTGTATAGACAGTGTGTATAGACCGTGTGTATAGACTGTGTATAGACTGTGTATAGACAGCATGTATAGACTGTGTATAGACAGTGTGTATAGACTGTGTATATACTGTGTATAGACAGCATGTATAGACTGTGTATAGACTGTGTACAGACAGTGTGTATAGACTGTGTATAGACTGTGTATAGACTGTGTATAGACAGCATGTATAGACTGTGTATAGACTGTGTATAGACTGTGTATAGACAGTGTATAGACTGTGTATGGACTGTGTATAGACAGTGTATATAGACTGTGTATAGACTGTGTATAGACCGTGTATAGACTGTGTATAGACTGTATATAGACTGTGTATAGGCCGTGTATAGACTGTGTATAGACTGTGTGTATAGACTGTGTATAGACTGTGTATAGACCGTGGATAGACTGTGTATAGACAGCATGTATAGACTGTGTATAGACTGTGTATAGACAGTGTATAGACTGTGTATAGACTGTGTTTAGACAGTGTATATAGACTGTGTATAGACTGTGTATAGACTGTGTATAGACAGTGTATAGACTGTGTATAGACTGTGTATAGACTGTGTATAGACTGTGTATAGACTGTGTATAGACTGTGTAAAGACTGTGTATAGACAGTGTGTATAGACTGTGTATAGACTGTGTAAATACTGTGTATAGACTGTGTATAGACAGCATGTATAGACTGTGTATAGACTGTGTATAGACTGTGTATAGACAGTGTATAGACTGTGTATAGACAGTGTATAGACTGTGTATAGACTGTGTTTAGACAGTGTATATAGACTGTGTAAAGACTGTGTATAGACTGTGTATAGACTGTGTATAGACTGTATATAGACTGTGTATAGACTGTGTATAGACAGTGTGTATAGACTGTATATAGACTGTGTATAGACTGTGTACAGACTGTATATAGACTGTGTATAGACTGTGTATAGACAATGTATAGACTGTGTATAGACTGTATATAGACTGTGTATAGACTGTGTATAGAATGTATATAGACTGTGTATAGACTGTGTATAGACTGTGTATCGACAGCATGTATAGACTGTGTATAGACTGTGTATAGACAGTGTATAGACTGTGTATAGACTGTGTTTAGACAGTGTATATAGACTGTGTATAGACAGTGTATAGACTGTGTATAGACTGTATAGACTGTATATAGACTGTGTATAGACAGTGTGTACAGACTGTGTATAGACTGTGTATATAGACTGTGTATAGACTGTGTATATAGACTGTGTATAGACTGTGTATAGACTGTGTATAGACTGTGTATAGACAGTGTGTATAGACTGTGTAAAGACAGTGTGTATAGACTGTGTATAGACTGTGTATAGACAGTGTATAGACTGTGTATAGACTGTGTGTATAGACTGTGTATAGACAGTGTGTATAGACTGTGTATAGACTGTGTATAGACTGTGTATAGACTGTGTATAGACTGTGTATAGACTGTGTGTATAGACTGTGTATAGACTGTGTGTATAGACTGTGTATAGACAGTGTGTATAGACTGTGTATAGACTGTGTATAGACTGTGTATAGACTGTGTATAGACTGTGTATAGACTGTGTGTATAGACTGTGTATAGACTGTGTGTATAGACTGTGTATAGACAGTGTGTATAGACTGTGTATAGACTGTGTATAGACAGTGTATAGACTGTGTATAGACTGTGTATAGACTGTGTATAGACAGTGTGTATAGACTGTGTATAGACTGTGTATAGACTGTGTATAGACTGTGTATAGACTGTGTATAGACTGTGTATAGACAGTGTATAGACTGTGTATAGACAGTGTGTATAGACTGTGTGTATAGACTGTGTATAGACTGTGTGTATAGACTGTGTATAGACAGTGTGTATAGACTGTGTATAGACAGTGTGTATAGACTGTGTGTATAGACTGTGTATAGACTGTGTATAGACAGTGTATAGACTGTGTATAGACTGTGTGTATAGACTGTGTATAGACAGTGTGTATAGACTGTGTATAGACTGTGTATAGACTGTGTGTATAGACTGTGTATAGACTGTGTATAGACAGTGTGTATAGACTGTGTGTATAGACTGTGTATAGACTGTGTATAGACAGTGTGTATAGACTGTGTGTATAGACTGTGTATAGACTGTGTGTATAGACTGTGTATAGACTGTGTATAGACTGTGTATAGACTGTGTGTATAGACTGTGTGTATAGACTGTGTGTATAGACTGTGTATAGACAGTGTGTATAGACTGTGTATAGACTGTTATGTCACTCACCCGTCTGTGTCCTGGAAGTTGACATTGACCCTCTTGGCTGTTCCAAGCAACTCTGAAACACACATAGAGACATCAGTGTGGTACTATGGTTCACAGGAAAACGAGAATAAAGACTAAATCCAGCAGAATTAACACCCCTGTCCACCCCCTGTCCACCCAGGAACACCCCTGTCCAACCCCTGTGCACCCAGGAACACCCCCTGTCCACCCCCTGTCCTCCCCCTGTCCACCCAGGAACACCCCCTGTCCTCCCCCTGTCCACCCCCTGTCCTCCCCCTGTCCTCCCCCTGTCCACCCAGGAATACCCCCTGTCCTCCCCCTGTCCTCCCCCTGTCATCCCCCTGTCCACCCAGGAACACCCCCTGTCCACCCAGGAATACCCCCTGTCCTCCCCCTGTCCTCCCACTGTCCTCCCAGGAACACCCCCTGTCCACTCAGGAACACCCCCTGTCCACCCAGGAACACCCCCTGTCCACCCAGGAACACCCCTGTCCACCCAGGAACACCCCTGTCCACCCAGGAACACCCCTGTCCTCCCCTGTCCACCCAGGAACACCCCCTGTCCACCCAGGAACACCCCTGTCCTCCCCCTGTCCACCCAGGAACACCCCCTGTCCACCCAGGAACACCCCCTGTCCTCCCCCTGTCCACCCAGGAACACCCCCTGTCCTCCCAAGAACACCCCCTGTCCACCCAGGAACACCCCCTGTCCTCCCCTGTCCACCCAGGAACACCCCTGTCCTCCCCCTGTCCACCCAGGAACACCCCTGTCCTCCCCTGTACACCCCCTGTCCACCCAGGAACACCCCCTGTCCTCCCAAGAACACCCCCTGTCCACCCAGGAACACCCCCTGTCCTCCCCCTGTCCACCCAGGAACACCCCCTGTCCTCCCCCTGTCCAGCCAGGAACACCCCTGTCCTCCCCTGTACACCCCTGTCCACTCAGGAACACCCCTATCCTCCCCTGTACACCCCTGTCCACCCAGGAACACCCCTGTCCTCCCCCTGTACACCCCCTGTCCACTCAGGAACACCCCCTGTCCTCCCCCTGTACACCCCCTGTCCACTCAGGAACACCCCCTGTCCTCCCCCTGTACACCCCCTGTCCACCCAGGAACACCCCCTGTCCTCCCCCTGTCCTCCCACTGTCCTCCCAGGAACACCCCCTGTTCACTCAGGAACACCCCCTGTCCACCCAGGAACACCCCCTGTCCACCCAGGAACACCCCTGTCCTCCCCTGTCCACCCAGGAACACCCCTGTCCACCCAGGAACACCCCCTGTCCACTCAGGAACACCCCTGTCCACCCAGAAACACCCCTGTCCTCCCCTGTCCACCCAGGAACACCCCTGTCCACCCAGGAACAGCCCCTGTCCACTCAGGAACACCCCTGTCCCCCAGTAACACCCCTGTCCACCCAGGAACACCCCTGTCCTCCCAGGAACACCCCCTGTCCTCCCCCTGTCCACTCAGGAACACCCCCTGTCCACCCAGGAACACCCCCTGTCCACCCAGGAACACCCCTGCCCACCCAGGAACACCCCTGTCCACCCAGGAACACCCCTGTCCTCCCAGGAACACCCCCTGTCCACCCAGGAACACCCCTGTCCACTCAGGAACACCCCTGTCCTCCCCTGTCCACCCAGGAACACCCCTGTCCACCCAGGAACACCCCCTGTCCACCCAGGAACACCCCTGTCCACCCAGGAACACCCCTGTCCACCCAGGAACACCCCCTGTCCTCCCAGGAACACCCCTGTCCTCCCAGGAACAGCCCCTGTCCTCCCAGGAACACCCCTGTCCACTCAGGAACACCCCTGTCCACCCAGGAACACCCCTGTCCACCCAGGAACACCCCTGTCCACCCAGGAACACCCCCTGTCCTCCCAGGAACAGCCCCTGTCCTCCCAGGAACACCCCCTGTCCACTCAGGAACAGCCCCTGTCCTCCCAGGAACACCCCTGTCCACCCAGGAACACCCCCTGTCCTCCCTGTCCTCCCCCTGTCCACCCAGGAACACCCCTTGTCCACTCAGGAACACCCCTGTCCACCCAGGAACACCCCTGTCCTCCCAGGAACACCCCTGTCCACTCAGGAACACCCCCTGTCCACCCAGGAACACCCCCTGTCCACTCAGGAACACCCCCTGTCCACCCAGGAACACCCCTGTCCTCCCAGGAACACCCCTGTCCACTCAGGAACACCCCTGTCCACCCAGGAACACCCCCTGTCCTCCCAGGAACACCCCTGTCCACTCAGGAACACCCCTGTCCACTCAGGAACACCCCTGTCCTCCCCTGTCCACCCAGGAACACCCCCTGTCCTCCCTGTCCTCCCCTGTCCACCCAGGAACACCCCTGTCAACCCAGGAACACCCCTGTCCACCCAGGAACACCCCTGTCCACCCAGGAACACCCCCTGTCCTCCCAGGAACACCCCCTGTCCACTCAGGAACACCCCCTGTCCACCCAGGAACACCCCCTGTCCTCCCAGGAGCACCCCCTGTCCACTCAGGAACACCCCTGTCCTCCCAGGAACACCCCTGTCCACCCAGGAACACCCCTGTCCTCCCCCTGTCCACCCAGGAACACCCCTGTCCTCCCCTGTCCACCCAGGAACACCCCCTGTCCTCCCCTGTCCACCCAGGAACACCCCTGTCCTCCCCCTGTCCACCCAGGAACACCCCCTGTCCTCCCCTGTCCACCCAGGAACACCCCTGTCCACCCAGGAACACCCCTGTCCTCCCCTGTCCACCCAGGAACACCCCCTGTCCACCCAGGAACACCCCTGTCCACCCAGGAACACCCCTGTCCTCCCCTGTCCACCCAGGAACACCCCCTGTCCACTCAGGAACACCCCCTGTCCTCCCCTGTACACCCCCTGTCCTCCCCCTGTCCACCCAGGAACACCCCTGTCCACCCAGGAACACCCCCTGTCCACCCAGGAACACCCCCTGTCCTCCCAGGAACACCCCCTGTCCACCCAGGAACACCCCCTGTCCACCCAGGAACACCCCTGTCCACCCAGGAACACCCCCTGTCCTCCCAGGAACACCCCCTGTCCACCCAGGAACACCCCCTGTCCACCCAGGAACACCCCCTGTCCTCCCCCTGTCCACCCAGGAACACCCCCTGTCCACCCAGGAACACCCCCTGTCCACCCAGGAACACCCCTGTCCTCCCCTGTCCACCCAGGAACACCCCTGTCCTCCCCCTGTCCACCCAGGAACACCCCCTGTCCTCCCAGGAACACCCCCTGTCCACCCAGGAACACCCCCTGTCCACCCAGGAACACCCCCTGTCCTCCCAGGAACACCCCCTGTCCACTCAGGAACACCCCCTGTCCACCCAGGAACACCCCCTGTCCACCCAGGAACACCCCCTGTCCTCCCAGGAACACCCCTGTCCACTCAGGAACACCCCTGTCCACCCAGGAACACCCCCTGTCCTCCCCCTGTCCACCCAGGAACACCCCCTGTCCCCCCCCTGTCCACCCAGGAACACCCCCTGTCCTCCCAGGAACACCCCCTGTCCACCCAGGAACACCCCCCCCTGTCCTCCCAGGAACACCCCCTGTCCACCCAGGAACACCCCTGTCCACCCAGGAACACCCCCTGTCCACCCAGGAACACCCCCTGTCCACCCAGGAACACCCCCTGTCCTCCCAGGAACACCCCCTGTCCACCCAGGAACACCCCTGTCCTCCCAGGAACACCCCTGTCCACCCAGGAACACCCCTGTCCACCCAGGAACACCCCCTGTCCTCCCAGGAACACCCCCTGTCCACTCAGGAACACCCCCTGTCCACCCAGGAACACCCCCTGTCCACCCAGGAACACCCCCTGTCCTCCCCCTGTCCACCCAGGAACACCCCCTGTCCTCCCAGGAACACCCCTGTCCACCCAGGAACACCCCCTGTCCACCCAGGAACACCCCCTGTCCTCCCAGGAACACCCCCTGTCCACTCAGGAACACCCCCTGTCCACCCAGGAACACCCCCTGTCCACCCAGGAACACCCCCTGTCCACTCAGGAACACCCCCTGTCCACCCAGGAACACCCCCTGTCCACCCAGGAACACCCCTGTCCTCCCCTGTCCACCCAGGAACACCCCCTGTCCTCCCCCTGTCCACCCAGGAACACCCCCTGTCCTCCCCCTGTCCACTCAGGAACACCCCCTGTCCACCCAGGAACACCCCCTGTCCACCCAGGAACACCCCTGTCCTCCCCGGAACACCCCCTGTCCTCCCCCTGTCCACCCAGGAACACCCCCTGTCCTCCCCCTGTCCACCCAGGAACACCCCCTGTCCTCCCCCTGTCCACCCAGGAACACCCCTGTCCTCCCCTGTACACCCCCTGTCCACCCAGGAACACCCCCTGTCCTCCCCCTTTACACCCCCTGTCCACCCAGGAACACCCCCTGTCCTCCCCCTGTACACCCCCTGTCCACTCAGGAACACCCCCTGTCCACCCAGAAACACCCCCTGTCCTCCCAGGAACACCCCCTGTCCACCCAGGAACACCCCCTGTCCACCCAGAAACACCCCCTGTCCTCCCAGGAACACCCCCTGTCCACCCAGGAACACCCCCTGTCCACCCAGGAACACCCCCTGTCCTCCCCCTGTCCACCCAGTGTAGGTGTGTGTGTAGGTGTGTGTAGGTGTGTGTGTAGGTGTGTGTGTAGGTGTGTGTGTAGGTGTGTGTGTAGGTGTGTGTAGGTGTGTGTGTAGGTGTGTGTAGGTGTGTGTAGGTGTGTGTGTAGGTGTGTGTGTAGGTGTGTGGAACCAGATTTTTCTCTGAATTATTAAGCACCCCATACAGGTTCCTCTGCAGGAAAACACACACACACACACACACACTTCTGACCATCACCACATGTCTCTCTCTCCCTCCCTCTGTCTCCCTCCCTCCCGTCCTCTCTATGTGCTCAGTGGTGTGAAAGACAGAACTGATATTTCCTGGCGTTTGAGGAGAAACTGTCTGGAATGTCCACAGTACTGTTATCTCATAGACCGAGAGGAGGAGGAGAGGAGTGGTGTAGAGAGGACAGGAGAGGAGTGGTGTGGAGAGGACAGGAGAGGAGGACAGGAGAGGAAGGGAGAGGAGTGGTGTAGAGAGGACAGGAGAGGAGTGGTGTGGAGAGGACAGGAGAGGAGTGGTGTGGAGAGGACAGGAGAGGAGGACAGGAGAGGAGTGGTGTAGAGAGGACAGGAGAGGAGGACAGGAGAGGAGGACAGGAGAGGAGTGGTGTGGAGAGGACAGGAGAGGAGTGGTGTAGAGAGGACAGGAGAGGAGGACATGAGAGGAGTGGTGTAGAGAGGACAGGAGAGGAGGACAGGAGAGGAGTGGTGTGGAGAGGACAGGAGAGGAGGACAGGAGAGGAAGGGAGAGGAGTGGTGTAGAGAGGACAGGAGAGGAGTGGTGTGGAGAGGACAGGAGAGGAGGACAGGAGAGGAGGACAGGAGAGGAGTGGTGTAGAGAGGACAGGAGAGGAGGACAGGAGAGGAGTGGTGTAGAGAGGACAGGAGAGGAGTGGTGTAGAGAGGACAGGAGAGGAGAGGTGTAGAGAGGACAGGAGAGGAGTGGTGTGGAGAGGACAGGAGAGGAGGACAGGAGAGGAGTGGTGTAGAGAGGACAGGAGAGGAGGACAGGAGAGGAGTGGTGTGGAGAGGACAGGAGAGGAGTGGTGTGGAGAGGACAGGAGAGGAGGACAGGAGAGGAGTGGTGTAGAGAGGACAGGAGAGGAGGACAGGAGAGGAGTGGTGTAGAGAGGACAGGAGAGGAGGACAGGAGAGGAGTGGTGTGGAGAGGACAGGAGAGGAGTGGTGTAGAGAGGACAGGAGAGGAGTGGTGTAGAGAGGACAGGAGAGGAGGACAGGAGAGGAGTGGTGTGGAGAGGACAGGAGAGGAGGACAGGAGAGGAGGACAGGAGAGGAGTGGTGTGGAGAGGACAGGAGAGTAGGACAGGAGAGGAGGACAGGAGAGGAGTGGTGTGGAGAGGACAGGAGAGGAGGACAGGAGAGGAGTGGTGTAGAGAGGACAGGAGAGGAGGACAGGAGAGGAGTGGTGTGGAGAGGACAGGAGAGGAGGAAAGGAGAGGAGTGGTGTGGAGAGGACAGGAGAGGAGTGGTGTAGAGAGGACAGGAGAGGAGTGGTGTAGAGAGGACAGGAGAGGAGTGGTGTAGAGAGGACAGGAGAGGAGGACAGGAGAGGAGGACAGGAGAGGAGTGGTGTAGAGAGGACAGGAGAGGAGGACAGGAGAGGAGGACAGGAGAGGAGTGGTGTAGAGAGGACAGGAGAGGAGTGGTGTGGAGAGGACAGGAGAGGACAGGAGAGGAGTGGTGTGGAGAGGAGTAGTGTGGAGAGGACAGGAGAGGAGTGGTGTGGAGAGGACAGGAGAGGAGGACAGGAGAGGAGGACAGGAGAGGAGTGGTGTAGAGAGGACAGGAGAGGAGGACAGGAGAGGAGTGGTGTAGAGAGGACAGGAGAGGAGGACAGGAGAGGAGGACAGGAGAGGACAGGAGAGGAGTGGTGTAGAGAGGACAGGAGAGGAGGACAGGAGAGGAGTGGTGTAGAGAGGACAGGAGAGGAGGACAGGAGAGGAGTGGTGTAGAGAGGACAGGAGAGGAGGACAGGAGAGGAGGACAGGAGAGGAGTGGTGTAGAGAGGACAGGAGA
>NW_026282598.1:392500-405000 GCF_023373465.1 Oncorhynchus keta
TACCCCCTGTATATAGCCTCCACATTGACTCTATACCGTAACACCCTGTATATAGCCTCCACATTGACTCTGTACCGGTACCCTCTGTATATAGCCTCCACATTGACTCTGTACCGGTACCCCCTGTATATAGCCTCCACATTGACTCTGTAAAGGTACCCCCTGTATATAGCCTCCACATTGACTCTGTACCAGTACCCCCTGTATATAGCCTCCACATTGACTCTGTAAAGGTACCCCCTGTATATAGCCTCCACATTGACTCTGTACTGGTACCCCCTGTATATAGCCTCCACATTGACTCTGTACCGGTACCCCCTGTATATAGCCTCCATATTGACTCTGTACCATAACACCCTGTATATAGCCTCCACATTGACTCTGTACCAGTAACCCCTGTTTATAGCCTCCACATTGACTCTGTACCGGTACCCCCTGTATATAGCCTCCATATTGACTCTGTACCGGTACCCCCTGTATATAGCCTCCACATTGACTCTGTACCGGTACACCCTGTATATAGCCTCCACATTGACTCTGTACCGGTACACCCTGTATATAGCCTCCCCATTGACTCTGTACCTGTACCCCCTGTATATAGCCTCCACATTGACTCTGTACCGGTACCCCCTGTATATAGCCTCCACATTGACTCTGTACCGGTACCCCCCTGTATATAGCCTCCACATTGACTCTGTACCGGTACCCCCTGTATATAGCCTCCACATTGACTCTGTACCGTAATACCCTGTATATAGCCTCCACATTGACTCTGTACCGGTACCCCCTGTATATAGCCTCCACATTGACTCTGTACCGGTACCCCCCTGTATATAGCCTCCACATTGACTCTGTACCGTAATACCCTGTATATAGCCTCCACATTGACTCTGTACCGTAACACCCTGTATATAGCCTCCACATTGACTCTGTACCGGTACCCCCTGTATATAGTCTCCACATTGACTCTGTACCGGTGCCCCTGTATATAGCCTCCACATTGACTCTGTACCGGTACCCCCTGTATATAGCCTCCACATTGACTCTGTACCGGTACCCCTTGTATATACCCTCCACATTGACTCTGTATCGGTACGCCCTGTATATAGCCTCCACATTGACTCTGTACCGGTAACCCCTGTTTATAGCCTCCACATTGACTCTGTACCGGTACCCCCTGTATATAGCCTCCATATTGACTCTGTACCGGTACCCCCTGTATATAGCCTCCACATTGACTCTGTACCGGTACCCCCTGTATATAGCCTCCACATTGACTCTGTACCAGTACCCCCTGTATATAGCCTCCACATTGACTCTGTACCGGTACCCCCTGTATATAGCCTCCACATTGACTCTGTACCGGTACCCCCTGTATATAGCCTCCACATTGACTCTGTACCGGTACCCCTGTATATAGCCTCCACATTGACTCTGTACCAATACCCCTGTATATAGCCTCCACATTGACTCTGTACCAATACCCCCTGTATATAGCCTCCACATTGACTCTGTACCGTAATACCCTGTATATAGCCTCCACATTGACTCTGTACCGGTACCCCCCTGTATATAGCCTCCACATTGACTCTGTACCGGTACCCCCTGTATATAGCCTCCACATTGACTCTGTACCGGTACCCCCTGTATATAGCCTCCACATTGACTCTGTACCGTAATACCCTGTATATAGTCTCCACATTGACTCTGTACCGGTGCCCCCTGTATATAGCCTCCACATTGACTCTGTACCGGTACCCCTGTATATAGCCTCCACATTGACTCTGTACCGGTACCCCCTGTATATAGCCTCCATATTGACTCTGTACCATAACACCCTGTATATAGCCTCCACATTGACTCTGTACCAGTAACCCCTGTTTATAGCCTCCACATTGACTCTGTACCGGTACCCCCTGTATATAGCCTCCATATTGACTCTGTACCGGTACCCCCTGTATATAGCCTCCACATTGACTCTGTACCGGTACACCCTGTATATAGCCTCCCCATTGACTCTGTACCTGTACCCCCTGTATATAGCCTCCACATTGACTCTGTACCGGTACCCCCTGTATATAGCCTCCACATTGACTCTGTACCGGTACCCCCTGTATATAGCCTCCACATTGACTCTGTACCGGTACCCCCTGTATATAGCCTCCACATTGACTCTGTACCGTAATACCCTGTATATAGCCTCCACATTGACTCTGTACCGGTACCCCCTGTATATAGTCTCCACATTGACTCTGTACCGGTACCCCCTGTATATAGCCTCCACATTGACTCTGTACCGTAATACCCTGTATATAGCCTCCACATTGACTCTGTACCGTAATACCCTGTATATAGCCTCCACATTGACTCTGTACCGGTACCCCCTGTATATAGTCTCCACATTGACTCTGTACCGGTGCCCCTGTATATAGCCTCCACATTGACTCTGTACCGGTACCCCCTGTATATAGCCTCCACATTGACTCTGTACCGGTACCCCCTGTATATACCCTCCACATTGACTCTGTATCGGTACGCCCTGTATATAGCCTCCACATTGACTCTGTACCGGTACCCCCTGTATATAGCCTCCACATTGACTCTGTAAAGGTACCCCCTGTATATAGCCTCCACATTGACTCTGTACCGGTACCCCCTGTATATAGCCTCCACATTGACTCTGTACCGGTACCCCCTGTATATAGCCTCCACATTGACTCTGTACCGGTACCCCTGTATATAGCCTCCACATTGACTCTGTAAAGGTACCCCCTGTATATAGCCTCCACATTGACTCTGTACCGGTACCCCTGTATATAGCCTCCACATTGACTCTGTACCGGTACCCCCTGTATATAGCCTCCACATTGACTCTGTACCGGTACCCCCTGTATATAGCCTCCACATTGACTCTGTACCGGTACCCCCTGTATATAGCCTCCACATTGACTCTGTACCGGTACCCCCTGTATATAGCCTCCACATTGACTCTGTACCGGTACCCCCTGTATATAGCCTCCACATTGACTCTGTACCAATACCCCTGTATATAGCCTCCACATTGACTCTGTACCAATACCCCCTGTATATAGCCTCCACATTGACTCTGTACCGTAATACCCTGTATATAGCCTCCACATTGACTCTGTACCTGTACCCCCTGTATATAGCCTCCACATTGACTCTGTACCGGTACCCCCTGTATATAGCCTCCACATTGACTCTGTACCGGTACCCCCTGTATATAGCCTCCACATTGACTCTGTACCAGTACCCCTGTATATAGCCTCCACATTGACTCTGTACCGTAATACCCTGTATATAGCCTCCACATTGACTCTGTACCGGTACCCCCTGTATATAGCCTCCACATTGACTCTGTACCGTAATACCCTGTATATAGCCTCCACATTGACTCTGTACCGGTACCCCCTGTATATAGCCTCCACATTGACTCTGTACCGGTACCCCCTGTATATAGCCTCCACATTGACTCTGTACCGGTACCCCCTGTATATAGCCTCCACATTGACTCTGTACCGGTACCCCCTGTATATAGCCTCCACATTGACTCTGTACCAGTACCCCCTGTATATAGCCTCCACATTGACTCTGTACCGTAATACCCTGTATATAGCCTCCACATTGACTCTGTACCATAACACCCTGTATATAGCCTCCACATTGACTCTGTACCGTAATACCCTGTATATAGCCTCCACATTGACTCTGTACCGGTACCCCCTGTATATAGCCTCCACATTGACTCTGTACCGTAATACCCTGTATATAGCCTCCACATTGACTCTGTACCGGTACCCCCTGTATATAGCCTCCACATTGACTCTGTACCGGTACCCCCTGTATATAGCCTCCACATTGACTCTGTACCGGTACCCCCTGTATATAGCCTCCACATTGACTCTGTACCGGTACCCCCTGTATATAGCCTCCACATTGACTCTGTACCGGTGCCCCCTGTATATAGCCTCCACATTGACTCTGTAAAGGTACCCCCTGTATATAGCCTCCACACTGACTCTGTAAAGGTACCCCCCTGTATATAGCCTCCACATTGACTCTGTACCGGTACCCCCTGTATATCGCCTCCACATTGACTCTGTACCGGTACCCCCTGTATATCGCCTCCACATTGACTCTGTACCGGTACCCCCTGTATATAGCCTCCACATTGACTCTGTAAAGGTACCCCCCTGTATATAGCCTCCACATTGACTCTGTACCGGTACCCCCTGTATATAGCCTCCACATTGACTCTGTACTAGTACCCCCTGTATATAGCCTCCACATTGACTCTGTACTAGTACCCCCTGTATATAGCCTCCACATTGACTCTGTAAAGGTACCCCCTGTATATAGCCTCCACATTGACTCTGTACCGTAATACCCTGTATATAGCCTCCACATTGACTCTGTACCGGTACCCCCTGTATATAGCCTCCACATTGACTCTGTACCGGTACCCCCTGTATATAGCCTCCACATTGACTCTGTACCGGTACCCCCTGTATATAGCCTCCACATTGACTCTGTACCGTAATACCCTGTATATAGCCTCCACATTGACTCTGTACTAGTACCCCCTGTATATAGCCTCCACATTGACTCTGTAAAGGTACCCCCTGTATATAGCCTCCACATTGACTCTGTACCGTAATACCCTGTATATAGCCTCCACATTGACTCTGTACCGGTACCCCCTGTATATAGCCTCCACATTGACTCTGTACCGGTACCCCCTGTATATAGCCTCCACATTGACTCTGTACCGGTACCCCCTGTATATAGCCTCCACATTGACTCTGTACCGGTACCCCCTGTATATAGCCTCCACATTGACTCTGTACCAGTACCCCCTGTATATAGCCTCCACATTGACTCTATACCGTAACACCCTGTATATAGCCTCCACATTGACTCTGTACCGGTACCCTCTGTATATAGCCTCCACATTGACTCTGTACCGGTACCCCTGTATATAGCCTCCACATTGACTCTGTAAAGGTACCCCCTGTATATAGCCTCCACATTGACTCTGTACCAGTACCCCTGTATATAGCCTCCACATTGACTCTGTAAAGGTACCCCTGTATATAGCCTCCACATTGACTCTGTACTGGTACCCCTGTATATAGCCTCCACATTGACTCTGTACCGGTACCCCCTGTATATAGCCTCCATATTGACTCTGTACCATAACACCCTGTATATAGCCTCCACATTGACTCTGTACCAGTAACCCCTGTTTATAGCCTCCACATTGACTCTGTACCGGTACCCCCTGTATATAGCCTCCATATTGACTCTGTACCGGTACCCCCTGTATATAGCCTCCACATTGACTCTGTACCGGTACACCCTGTATATAGCCTCCACATTGACTCTGTACCGGTACACCCTGTATATAGCCTCCACATTGACTCTGTACCTGTACCCCCTGTATATAGCCTCCACATTGACTCTGTACCGGTACACCCTGTATATAGCCTCCACATTGACTCTGTACCGGTACCCCCTGTATATAGCCTCCACATTGACTCTGTACCGGTACCCCCTGTATATAGCCTCCACATTGACTCTGTACCGTAATACCCTGTATATAGCCTCCACATTGACTCTGTACCGGTACCCCCTGTATATAGTCTCCACATTGACTCTGTACCGGTACCCCCTGTATATAGCCTCCACATTGACTCTGTACCGTAATACCCTGTATATAGCCTCCACATTGACTCTGTACCGGTACCCCCTGTATATAGTCTCCACATTGACTCTGTACCGGTGCCCCCTGTATATAGCCTCCACATTGACTCTGTACCGGTACCCCCTGTATATAGCCTCCACATTGACTCTGTACCGGTACCCCTTGTATATACCCTCCACATTGACTCTGTATCGGTACGCCCTGTATATAGCCTCCACATTGACTCTGTACCGGTAACCCCTGTTTATAGCCTCCACATTGACTCTGTACCGGTACCCCCTGTATATAGCCTCCATATTGACTCTGTACCGGTACCCCCTGTATATAGCCTCCACATTGACTCTGTACCGGTACCCCCTGTATATAGCCTCCACATTGACTCTGTACCGGTACCCCCTGTATATAGCCTCCACATTGACTCTGTACCGGTACCCCCTGTATATAGCCTCCACATTGACTCTGTACCGGTACCCCCTGTATATAGCCTCCACATTGACTCTGTACCGGTACCCCCTGTATATAGCCTCCACATTGACTCTGTACCAATACCCCCTGTATATAGCCTCCACATTGACTCTGTACCAATACCCCCTGTATATAGCCTCCACATTGACTCTGTACCGGTACCCCTTGTATATACCCTCCACATTGACTCTGTATCGGTACGCCCTGTATATAGCCTCCACATTGACTCTGTACCGGTAACCCCTGTTTATAGCCTCCACATTGACTCTGTACCGGTACCCCCTGTATATAGCCTCCATATTGACTCTGTACCGGTACCCCCTGTATATAGCCTCCACATTGACTCTGTACCGGTACCCCCTGTATATAGCCTCCACATTGACTCTGTACCGGTACCCCCTGTATATAGCCTCCACATTGACTCTGTACCGGTACCCCCTGTATATAGCCTCCACATTGACTCTGTACCGGTACCCCCTGTATATAGCCTCCACATTGACTCTGTACCGGTACCCCCTGTATATAGCCTCCACATTGACTCTGTACCAATACCCCCTGTATATAGCCTCCACATTGACTCTGTACCAATACCCCCTGTATATAGCCTCCACATTGACTCTGTACCGTAATACCCTGTATATAGCCTCCACATTGACTCTGTACCGGTACCCCCTGTATATAGCCTCCACATTGACTCTGTACCGGTACCCCCTGTATATAGCCTCCACATTGACTCTGTACCGGTACCCCCTGTATATAGCCTCCACATTGACTCTGTACCGTAATACCCTGTATATAGTCTCCACATTGACTCTGTACCGGTGCCCCCTGTATATAGCCTCCACATTGACTCTGTACCGGTACCCCCTGTATATAGCCTCCACATTGACTCTGTACCGGTACCCCCTGTATATAGCCTCCATATTGACTCTGTACCATAACACCCTGTATATAGCCTCCACATTGACTCTGTACCAGTAACCCCTGTTTATAGCCTCCACATTGACTCTGTACCGGTACCCCCTGTATATAGCCTCCATATTGACTCTGTACCGGTACCCCCTGTATATAGCCTCCACATTGACTCTGTACCGGTACACCCTGTATATAGCCTCCCCATTGACTCTGTACCTGTACCCCCTGTATATAGCCTCCACATTGACTCTGTACCGGTACCCCCTGTATATAGCCTCCACATTGACTCTGTACCGGTACCCCTGTATATAGCCTCCACATTGACTCTGTACCGGTACCCCCTGTATATAGCCTCCACATTGACTCTGTACCGTAATACCCTGTATATAGCCTCCACATTGACTCTGTACCGGTACCCCCTGTATATAGTCTCCACATTGACTCTGTACCGGTACCCCCTGTATATAGCCTCCACATTGACTCTGTACCGTAATACCCTGTATATAGCCTCCACATTGACTCTGTACCGTAATACCCTGTATATAGCCTCCACATTGACTCTGTACCGGTACCCCCTGTATATAGTCTCCACATTGACTCTGTACCGGTGCCCCCTGTATATAGCCTCCACATTGACTCTGTACCGGTACCCCCTGTATATAGCCTCCACATTGACTCTGTACCGGTACCCCCTGTATATACCCTCCACATTGACTCTGTATCGGTACGCCCTGTATATAGCCTCCACATTGACTCTGTACCGGTACCCCCTGTATATAGCCTCCACATTGACTCTGTAAAGGTACCCCCTGTATATAGCCTCCACATTGACTCTGTACCGGTACCCCCTGTATATAGCCTCCACATTGACTCTGTACCGGTACCCCCTGTATATAGCCTCCACATTGACTCTGTACCGGTACCCCCTGTATATAGCCTCCACATTGACTCTGTAAAGGTACCCCCTGTATATAGCCTCCACATTGACTCTGTACCGGTACCCCCTGTATATAGCCTCCACATTGACTCTGTACCGGTACCCCCTGTATATAGCCTCCACATTGACTCTGTACCGGTACCCCCTGTATATAGCCTCCACATTGACTCTGTACCGGTACCCCCTGTATATAGCCTCCACATTGACTCTGTACCGGTACCCCCTGTATATAGCCTCCACATTGACTCTGTACCGGTACCCCCTGTATATAGCCTCCACATTGACTCTGTACCAATACCCCCTGTATATAGCCTCCACATTGACTCTGTACCAATACCCCCTGTATATAGCCTCCACATTGACTCTGTACCGTAATACCCTGTATATAGCCTCCACATTGACTCTGTACCGGTACCCCCTGTATATAGCCTCCACATTGACTCTGTACCGGTACCCCCTGTATATAGCCTCCACATTGACTCTGTACCGGTACCCCCTGTATATAGCCTCCACATTGACTCTGTACCAGTACCCCCTGTATATAGCCTCCACAATGACTCTGTACCGTAATAACCTGTATATAGCCTCCACATTGACTCTGTACCTGTACCCCCTGTATATAGCCTCCACATTGACTCTGTACCGTAATACCCTGTATATAGCCTCCACATTGACTCTGTACCGGTACCCCCTGTATATAGCCTCCACATTGACTCTGTACCGGTACCCCCTGTATATAGCCTCCACATTGACTCTGTACCGGTACCCCCTGTATATAGCCTCCACATTGACTCTGTACCGGTACCCCCTGTATATAGCCTCCACATTGACTCTGTACCAGTACCCCCTGTATATAGCCTCCACATTGACTCTGTACCGTAATACCCTGTATATAGCCTCCACATTGACTCTGTACCATAACACCCTGTATATAGCCTCCACATTGACTCTGTACCGTAATACCCTGTATATAGCCTCCACATTGACTCTGTACCGGTACCCCCTGTATATAGCCTCCACATTGACTCTGTACCGTAATACCCTGTATATAGCCTCCACATTGACTCTGTACCGGTACCCCCTGTATATAGCCTCCACATTGACTCTGTACCGGTACCCCCTGTATATAGCCTCCACATTGACTCTGTACCGGTACCCCCTGTATATAGCCTCCACATTGACTCTGTACCGGTACCCCCTGTATATAGCCTCCACATTGACTCTGTACCGGTGCCCCCTGTATATAGCCTCCACATTGACTCTGTAAAGGTACCCCCTGTATATAGCCTCCACACTGACTCTGTAAAGGTACCCCCCTGTATATAGCCTCCACATTGACTCTGTACCGGTACCCCCTGTATATCGCCTCCACATTGACTCTGTACCGGTACCCCCTGTATATCGCCTCCACATTGACTCTGTACCGGTACCCCCTGTATATAGCCTCCACATTGACTCTGTAAAGGTACCCCCCTGTATATAGCCTCCACATTGACTCTGTACCGGTACCCCCTGTATATAGCCTCCACATTGACTCTGTACTAGTACCCCCTGTATATAGCCTCCACATTGACTCTGTACTAGTACCCCCTGTATATAGCCTCCACATTGACTCTGTAAAGGTACCCCCTGTATATAGCCTCCACATTGACTCTGTACCGTAATACCCTGTATATAGCCTCCACATTGACTCTGTACCGGTACCCCCTGTATATAGCCTCCACATTGACTCTGTACCGGTACCCCCTGTATATAGCCTCCACATTGACTCTGTACTAGTACCCCCTGTATATAGCCTCCACATTGACTCTGTACTAGTACCCCCTGTATATAGCCTCCACATTGACTCTGTACCGGTACCCCCTGTATATAGCCTCCACATTGACTCTGTACCAGTACCCCCTGTATATAGCCTCCACATTGACTCTAACGGTACCCCCTGTATATAGCCTCCACATTGACTTTGTACCGGTACCCCCTGTATATAGCCTCCACATTGACTCTGTAAAGGTACTCCCTGTATATAGCCTCCACATTGACTCTGTACCGGTACCCCCTGTATATAGCCTCCACATTGACTCTGTACCGGTACCCCTGTATATAGCCTCCACATTGACTCTGTACCGGTACCTCCTGTATATAGCCTCCACATTGACTCTGTACTGGTACCCCCTGTATATAGCCTCCACATTGACTCTGTAAAGGTACCCCCTGTATATAGCCTCCACATTGACTCTGTACCAGTACCCCCTGTATATAGCCTCCACATTGACTCTGTAAAGGTACCCCCTGTATATAGTCTCCACATTGACTCTGTACTGGTACCCCCTGTATATAGCCTCCACATTGACTCTGTAAAGGTACCCCCTGTATATAGCCTCCACATTGACTCTGTACTGGTACCCCCTGTATATAGCCTCCACATTGACTCTGTACCGGTACCCCCTGTATATAGCCTCCATATTGACTCTGTACCATAACACCCTGTATATAGCCTCCACATTGACTCTGTACCAGTAACCCCTGTTTATAGCCTCCACATTGACTCTGTACCGGTACCCCCTGTATATAGCCTCCATATTGACTCTGTACCGGTACCCCCTGTATATAGCCTCCACATTGACTCTGTACCGGTACACCCTGTATATAGCCTCCCCATTGACTCTGTACCTGTACCCCCTGTATATAGCCTCCACATTGACTCTGTACCGGTACCCCCTGTATATAGCCTCCACATTGACTCTGTACCGGTACCCCCTGTATATAGCCTCCACATTTCACTGTGAGGTCTACTACACCTGTTGTATTCAGCATTTCACTGTGAGGTCTACTACACCTGTTGTATTCAGCATTTCACTGTGAGGTCTACTACACCTGTTGTATTCAGCATTTCACTGTGAGGTCTACTACACCTGTTGTATTCAGCATTTCACTGTGAGGTCTACTACACCTGTTGTATTCAGCATTTCACTGTGAGGTCTACTACACCTGTTGTATTCAGCATTTCACTGTGAGGTCTACTACACCTGTTGTATTCAGCATTTCACTGTGAGGTCTACTACACCTGTTGTATTCAGCATTTCACTGTGAGGTCTACTACACCTGTTGTATTCAGCATTTCACTGTGAGGTCTACTACACCTGTTGTATTCAGCATTTCACTGTGAGGTCTACTACATCTGTTGTATTCAGCATTTCACTGTAAGGTCTACTACACCTGTTGTATTCAGCATTTCACTGTGAGGTCTACTACACCTGTTGTATTCAGCATTTCACTGTGAGGTCTACTACACCTGTTGTATTCAGCATTTCACTGTGAGGTCTACTACACCTGTTGTATTCAGCATTTCACTGTAAGGTCTACTACACCTGTTGTATTCAGCATTTCACTGTGAGGTCTACTACACCTGTTGTATTCAGCATTTCACTGTGAGGTCTACTACACCTGTTGTATTCAGCATTTCACTGTGAGGTCTACTACACCTGTTGTATTCAGCATTTCACTGTGAGGTCTACTACACCTGTTGTATTCAGCATTTCACTGTGAGGTCTACTACACCTGTTGTATTCAGCATTTCACTGTGAGGTCTACTACACCTGTTGTATTCAGCATTTCACTGTGAGGTCTACTACACCTGTTGTATTCAGCATTTCATTGTGAGGTCTACTACACCTGTTGTATTCAGCATTTCACTGTGAGGTCTACTACACCTGTTGTATTCAGCATTTCACTGTGAGGTCTACTACACCTGTTGTATTCAGCATTTCACTGTGAGGTCTACTACACCTGTTGTATTCAGCATTTCACTGTAAGGTCTACTACACCTGTTGTATTCAGCATTTCACTGTGAGGTCTACTACATCTGTTGTATTCAGCATTTCACTGTAAGGTCTACAACACCTGTTGTATTCAGCATTTCACTGTGAGGTCTACTACACCTGTTGTATTCAGCATTTCACTGTAAGGTCTACTACACCTGTTGTATTCAGCATTTCACTGTGAGGTCTACTACACCTGTTGTATTCAGCATTTCACTGTGAGGTCTACTACACCTGTTGTATTCAGCATTTCACTGTAAGGTCTACTACACCTGTTGTATTCAGCATTTCACTGTAAGGTCTACTACACCTGTTGTATTCAGCATTTCACTGTGAGGTCTACTACACCTGTTGTCTACTACACCTGTTGTATTCAGCATTTCACTGTGAGGTCTACTACACCTGTTGTATTCAGCATTTCACTGTGAGGTCTACTACACCTGTTGTATTCAGCATTTCACTGTGAGGTCTACTACACCTGTTGTATTCAGCATTTCACTGTAAGGTCTACTACACCTGTTGTATTCAGCATTTCACTGTGAGGTCTACTACACCTGTTGTATTCAGCATTTCACTGTGAGGTCTACTACACCTGTTGTATTCAGCATTTCACTGTGAGGTTTAATACCTAAAGGTGTAA
>NW_026282598.1:412500-420000 GCF_023373465.1 Oncorhynchus keta
GGAGAGGGGTCAGGGGTTAGGAGAGGTCAGGGGTTAGGAGAGATCAGGGGTTAGGAGAGGTCATGGGGTTAGGAGAGATCAGGGGGGTTAGGAGAGATCAGGGGGGTTAGGAGAGGTCAGGGGTTAGTACAGGTCAGGAGAGAGGTCAGGGGTTAGGAGAGGTCAGGGGTTTGGAGAGGTCAGGGTTTAGGAGAGATCAGGGGGGTTAGGAGAGGTGAGGGGTTAGGAGAGTGGGGGGTTAGGAGAGGTCAGGGGGTTAGGAGAGGTCTGGATTTAGGAGAGGTCAGGGGTTAGGAGAGGTCAGGGGTTAGGAGAGATCAGGGGTTAGGAAGGGTCAGGGATTAGGAGAGGTCAGGGGTTAGGAGAGGTCAGGTGTTAGGAGAGATCAGGGGTTAGGAGTGGTCAGGGATTAGGAGAGGTCAGGGTTTAGGAGAGATCGGGGATTAGGAGAGGTCAGGGGTTAGGAGAGATCAGGGGGTTTGGAGAGGTCAAGGGTTAGGAGTGGTCAGGGGTTAGGAGAGGTCAGGGGGTTAGGAGAGGTCAGGGGTGAGGAGAGGTCAGGGGGTTAGGAGAGATCAGGGGGTTAGGAGAGGTCAGGGGTTAGGAGAGATCAGGGGGTTAGGAGAGGTCAGGGGTGAGGAGAGGTCAGGGGGGTTAGGAGAGATCAGGGGGTTAGGAGAGGTCAAGGGTTAGGAGTGGTCAGCGGTTAGGAGAGATCAGGGGTTAGGAGAGGTCAAGGGTTAGGAGAGATCAGGGATTTGGAGAGGTCAGAAAATGTGACTATTTCCATCTCTTTCTCCACATGAAGGTTAGAGTTTAGGGGCGAGTGAGAGGTGAGGGGTTGGAGGAGAGGTCAGGGGTTAAAGGTGACATACTTGGGCCCTGTCCTTCTTGGCTCTTTCCATCTCTTTCTCCAGAAACTGAACCAGATCCTTCAGGTTCCTCTGACCAGAGTAGGCTACCACCTGGAGAGAGACACAGCAAAGGACCTTGTGAAGATGCTGGAGGAAACAGGTACAAAAGTATCTATATCCACAGTAAAACGAGTCCTATATCAACATAACCTGAAAGACCGCTCAGCAAGGAAGGAGCCCCCGCACCAAGACCGCCATAAAAAAGACAGACTACAGTTTGCAACTGCACATGGAGACAAAGATCTTACTTTTTGGAGAAATGTTCTCTAGTCTGATGAAACAATAATAGAACTGTTTGGCCATAATGACCATCATTACGTTTGGAGGAAAAAGGGGGAGCCTTGCAAGCCGAAGAACACCATCCCAACCGTGAAGCACGGGGGTGGCAGCATCATGTTGTGGGGGTGGTTTGCTGCAGGAGGGACTGGTGCACTTCACAAAATAGGTGGCATCATGAGGTAGGAACATTATGTGGATATATTGAAGCAACATCTCAAGACATCAGTCAGGAAGTTAAAGCTTGGTCACAAATGGGTCTTCCAAATGGACAATGACCCCAAGCACACTTCCAAAGCTGTGGCAAAATGGCTTAAGGACAACAAAGTCAAGGTATTGGAGTGGCCATCACAAAGCCCTGACCTCAATCCTATAGAACATTTGTGGGCAAAACTGAAAAAGTATATATAGTGTGTATATATAGTGTGTATATATAGTGTGTATATATAGTGTGTATATATAGTATATATAGTGTGTATATATAGTGTGTATATATAGTGTGTATATTGTGTATATATAGTATATATAGTGTGTATATATAGTGTGTATATATAGTGTGTATGTATAGTGTGTATATTGTGTATATATAGTATATATAGTGTGTATATATAGTGTGTATATATAGTGTGTATATATAGTGTGTATGTATAGTGTGTATATTGTGTATATATAGTATATATAGTGAGTATATATAGTGTGTATATATAGTGTGTATATATAGTGTGTATATTGTGTATATATAGTGTGTATATATAGTGTGTATATATAGTTTGTATATTGTGTATATATAGTGACCTCAATCCTATAGAACATTTGTGGGCAAAACTGAAAAAGCGTGTGCGAGCAAGGAGGCCTACAAACCTGACTTAGTTACACCAGCTCTGTCAGGAGGCCTACAAATCTGACTTAGTTACACCAGCTCTGTCAGGAGGAATGGGCCGAAATTCACCCAACTTATTGTGGGAAGCTTGTGGAAGGCTACCCGAAACGTTTGGCCCAAGTTAAACAATTTAAAGGCAATGCTACCAAATACTAATTGAGTGTATGTAAACTTCTGACCCACTGGGAATGTGATGAAAGAAATAAAAGCTGAAATAAATCTCTCTACTATTCTCACATTTCACAATGTTAAAATAAACTGGTGATCCTACTCGACCCAAAACGGGGAATTTTTACTAGGATTAAATGTCAGGAATTTGTATTTGGCGAAAGTGTATGTAAACTGACTTCAACTGTATCATGTGAATATAGAATGTGTGTGTATAAAGTGTGTAATGTGTGTGTGTGTATATATAGTGTGTATATATAGTGTGTATATATGGTGTGTATATAATGTGTGTTTTATATAGTGTGTATATATAGTGTGTATATATAGTGTGTATAATGTGTGTGTGTATATATAGTGTGAATATATAGTGTGTATATATAGTGTGTATAATGTGTGTATATAATGTGTGTATAATGTGTGTGTACGGTGTGTATAGTGTGTATATATTGTGTGTATAATGTGTGTGTATAGTGTGTATAGTGTATATATATATAGTGTGTATATAATGTGTGTATATATAGTGTGTATATATAGTATGTATATATAGTGTGTATAATGTGTGAGCTCACAGAACAGGGCTCCGGGCAGCCGAGCGGAAATGGAGGAAAACTCGCCTCCCTGCGGACCTGGCATCCTTTCACTCCCTCCTCTCTACATTTTCCTCCTCTGTCTCTGCTGCTAAAGCCACTTTCTACCACTCTAAATTCCAAGCATCTGCCTCTAACTCTAGGAAGCTCTTTGCCACCTTCTCCTCCCTCCTGAATCCCCCCCCCCCCCTCCTCCCTCTCTGCAGATGACTTCGTCAACCATTTTGAAAAGAAGGTCGACGACATCCGATCCTCGTTTGCTAAGTCAAACGACACCGCTGGTTCTGCTCAGACTGCCCTACCCTGTACTCTGACCTCTTTCTCCCCTCTCTCTCCAGATGAAATCTCGCGTCTTGTGACGGCCGGCCGCCCAACAACCTGCCCGCTTGACCCTATCCCCTCCTCTCTTCTCCAGACCATTTCCGGAGACCTTCTCCCTTACCTCACCTCGCTTCTCCCTTACCTCACCTCGCTCAACTCATCCCTGACCGCTGGCTACGTCCCTTCCGTCTTCAAGAGAGCGAGAGTTGCACCCCTTCTGAAAAAACCTACACTCGATCCCTCCGATGTCAACAACTACAGACCAGTATCCCTTCTTTCTTTTCTCTCCAAAACTCTTGAATGTGCCGTCCTTGGCCAGCTCTCCCGCTATCTCTCTCAGAATGACCTTCTTGATCCAAATCAGTCAGGTTTCAAGACTAGTCATTCAACTGAGACTGCTCTTCTCTGTATCACGGAGGCGCTCCGCACTGCTAAAGCTAACTCTCTCTCCTCTGCTCTCATCCTTCTAGACCTATCGGCTGCCTTCGATACTGTGAACCATCAGATCCTCCTCTCCACCCTCTCCGAGTTGGGCATCTCCGGCGCGGCCCACGCTTGTATTGCGTCCTACCTGACAGGTCGCTCCTACCAGGTGGCATGGCGAGAATCTGTCTCCTCACCACGCGCTCTCACCACTGGTGTCCCCCAGGGCTCTGTTCTAGGCCCTCTCCTATTCTCGCTATACACCAAGTCACTTGGCTCTGTCATAACCTCACATGGTCTCTCCTATCATTGCTATGCAGACGACACACAATTAATCTTCTCCTTTCCCCCTTCTGATGACCAGGTGGCGAATCGCATCTCTGCATGTCTGGCAGACATATCAGTGTGGATGACGGATCACCACCTCAAGCTGAACCTCGGCAAGACGGCGCTGCTCTTCCTCCCGGGGAAGGACTGCCCATTCCATGATCTCGCCATCACGGTTGACAACTCCATTGTGTCCTCCTCCCAGAGCGCTAAGAACCTTGGCGTGATCCTGGACAACACCCTGTCGTTCTCAACTAACATCAAGGCGGTGGCCCGTTCCTGTAGGTTCATGCTCTACAACATCCGCAGAGTACGACCCTGCCTCACACAGGAAGCGGCGCAGGTCCTAATCCAGGCACTTGTCATCTCCCGTCTGGATTACTGCAACTCGCTGTTGGCTGGGCTCCCTGCCTGTGCCATTAAACCCCTACAACTCATCCAGAACGCCGCAGCCCGTCTGGTATTCAACCTTCCCAAGTTCTCTCACGTCACCCTGCTCCTCCGCTCTCTCCACTGGCTTCCAGTTGAAGCTCGCATCCGCTACAAGACCATGGTGCTTGCCTACGGAGCTGTGAGGGGAACGGCACCTCAGTACCTCCAGGCTCTGATCAGGCCCTAAACCCAAACAAGGGCACTGCGTTCATCCACCTCTGGCCTGCTCGCCTCCCTACCACTGAGGAAGTACAGTTCCCGCTCAGCCCAGTCAAAACTGTTCGCTGCTCTGGCCCCCCAATGGTGGAACAAACTCCCTCACGACGCCAGGACAGCGGAGTCAATCACCACCTTCCGGAGACACCTGAAACCCCACCTCTTTAAGGAATACCTAGGATAGGATAAAGTAATCCTTCTCACCCCCCTTAAAAGATTTAGATGCACTATTGTAAAGTGGCTGTTCCACTGGATGTCATAAGGTGAATGCACCAATTTGTAAGTCGCTCTGGATAAGAGCGTCTGCTAAATGACTTAAATGTAAATGTAAATGTAATATATGTAATGTAATGTATATATAGTGTGTATAGTGTGTATATAATGTGTGTATATATAGTGTGTATAGTGTGTGTATATATAGTGTGTATATTGTGTATATATAGTATATAAAGTGTGTATATATAATGTGTATATAGTGTGTATATATAGTGTGTATAGTGTGTATATAATGTGTGTATAGTGTGTATATATAGTGTGTTTATATAGTGTGTATAGTGTGTATATATAGTGTGTATAGTGTGTATATATAGTGTGTATAATGTGTGTATATATAGTGTGTATATTGTGTATATATAGTGTGTATAGTGTGTATATATAGTGTGTATATATAGTATATATAGTGTGTATAGTGTGTATATATAGTGTGTATATATAGTGTGTATAGTGTGTATATATAGTGTGTATATATAGTGTGTATATATAGTGTGTATAATGTGTGTATATATAGTGTGTATATATAATGTGTATAGTGTGTATATATAGTGTGTATATATAGTGTGTTTAATGTGTGTATATATAATGTGTATATATAGTGTGTATATATAGTGTGTATAGTGTGTATATATAATGTGTATATATAGTGTGTATATATAGTGTGTATAATGTGTGTATGTATAGTGTGTATATATAATGTGTATATATAATGTTTATATATAGTGTGTATAATGTGTATATATAGTGTGTATATATAGTGTGTATAATGTGTGTATATATAGTGTGTATATATAGTGTGTATATTGTGTATATATAGTGTGTATAGTGTGTATATATAGTGTGTATATATAGTATATATAGTGTGTATAGTGTGTATATATAGTGTGTATAGTGTGTATATATAGTGTGTATATATAGTGTGTATATATAGTGTGTATAATGTGTGTATATATAGTGTGTATATATAATGTGTATAGTGTGTATATATAGTGTGTATATATAGTGTGTATAGTGTGTATATATAATGTGTATATATAGTGTGTATATATAGTGTGTATAATGTGTGTATGTATAGTGTGTATATATAATGTGTATATATAGTGTGTATATATAATGTGTATATATAATGTTTATATATAGTGTGTATAATGTGTGTATAATGTGTATATATAGTGTGTATATATAGTGTGTATAATGTGTGTATATATAGTGTGTATATATAGTGTGTATAGTGTGTATATATAGTGTGTATAGTGTGTATATATAGTGTGTATATATAGTGTGTTTAATGTGTGTATATATAATGTGTATATATAGTGTGTATATATAGTGTGTATAGTGTGTATATAATGTGTGTATATATAGTGTGTATAGTGTGTATATATAGTGTGTTTATATAGTGTGTATAGTGTGTATATATAGTGTGTATAGTGTGTATATATAGTGTGTATAATGTGTGTATATACAGTGTGTATATTGTGTATATATAGTGTGTATAGTGTGTATATATAGTGTGTATATATAGTATATATAGTGTGTATAGTGTGTATATATAGTGTGTATATATAGTGTGTATAGTGTGTATATATAATGTGTATATATAGTGTGTATATATAGTGTGTATAGTGTGTATATATAATGTGTATATATAGTGTGTATATATAGTGTGTATAATGTGTGTATGTATAGTGTGTATATATAATGTGTATATATAGTGTGTATATATAATGTGTATATATAATGTTTATATATAGTGTGTGTAATGTGTGTATAATGTGTATATATAGTGTGTATATATAGTGTGTATAATGTGTGTATATATAGTGTGTATATTGTGTATATATAGTGTGTATAGTGTGTATATATAGTGTGTATATATAGTATATATAGTGTGTATATATAGTGTGTATATATAGTGTGTATATATAGTGTGTATAGTGTGTATATATAGTGTGTATATATAGTGTGTATAATGTGTGTATATATAGTGTGTATATATAATGTGTATAGTGTGTATATATAGTGTGTATATATAGTGTGTTTAATGTGTGTATATATAATGTGTATATATAGTGTGTATATATAGTGTGTATAGTGTGTATATATAATGTGTATATATAGTGTGTATATATAGTGTGTATGTATAGTGTGTATATATAATGTGTATATATAGTGTGTATATATAATGTGTATATATAAATGTTTATATATAGTGTGTATAATGTGTGTATAATGTGTATATATAATGTGTATATATAGTGTGTATAATGTGTGTACCCTCTCTGTAGTGTGTATATATAGTGTGTATATAATGTGTATAATGTGTGTATAATGTGTGTATAATGTGTGTATAATGTGTGTACCCTCTCTGCGTGCAGCGCGGGGAACAGGCGGAGGGCGGGGTAGCGTTCTCTCATCGACAGGTTGAAGTCATTGGCCGAGGCGTCGATGCGAGCGATGACAACTTCCTCTCTGTCCACACTATATATAGTGTGTATAATGTGTATATATAGTGTGTATATATAGTGTGTATAATGTGTGTATATATAGTGTGTATATATAGTGTGTATATTGTGTATATATAGTGTGTATAGTGTGTATATATAGTGTGTATATATAGTATATATAGTGTGTATAGTGTGTATATATAGTGTGTATAGTGTGTATATATAGTGTGTGTATA
>NW_026282598.1:425000-427500 GCF_023373465.1 Oncorhynchus keta
TATTATAGTAGTTGTGTTGTAGTACCTATAGTTCCCCTGTAGAGGGCAGCAGTGTGTATTATAGTTGTTGTGTTGTAGTACCTATCGTTCCCCTGTGTATTATAGTTGTTGTGTTGTAGTACCTATTGTTCCCCTGTAGAGGGCAGCAGCAGTGTGTATTATAGTAGTTGTGTTGTAGTACCTATCGTTCCCCTGTAGAGGGCAGCAGCAGTGTGTATTATAGTAGTTGTGTTGTAGTACCTATAGTTCCCCTGTAGAGGGCAGCAGCAGTGTGTATTATAGTTGTTGTGTTGTAGTACCTATAGTTCCCCTGTAGAGGGCAACAGCAGTGTGTATTATAGTAGTTGTGTTGTAGTACCTATCGTTCCCCTGTAGGGGGCAGCAGCAGTGTGTATTATAGTTGCTGTGTTGTAGTACCTATCGTTCCCCTGTAGAGGGCAGCAGCAGTGTGTATTATAGTTGCTGTGTTGTAGTACCTATCGTTCCCCTGTAGAGGGCAGCAGCAGTGTGTATTATAGTAGTTGTGTTGTAGTACCTATAGTTCCCCTGTAGGGGGACAGCAGCAGTGTGTATTATAGTTGTTGTGTTGTAGTACCTATAGTTCCCCTGTAGGGGGACAGCAGCAGTGTGTATTATAGTTGTTGTGTTGTAGTACCTATCGTTCCCCTGTAGGGGGACAGCAGCAGTGTGTATTATAGTAGTTGTGTTGTAGTACCTATCGTTCCCCTGTAGAGGGCAGCAGCAGTGTGTATTATAGTTGTTGTGTTGTAGTACCTATCGTTCCCCTGTAGGGGGCAGCAGCAGTGTGTATTATAGTAGTTGTGTTGTAGTACCTATCGTTCCCCTGTAGAGGGCAGCAGCAGTGTGTATTATAGTTGTTGTGTTGTAGTACCTATCGTTCCCCTGTAGAGGGCAGCAGCAGTGTGTATTATAGTTGTTGTGTTGTAGTACCTATCGTTCCCCTGTAGAGGGCAGCAGCAGTGTGTATTATAGTTGTTGTGTTATAGTACCTATAGTTCCCCTGTAGGGGGCAGCAGCAGTGTGTATTATAGTTGTTGTGTTGTAGTACCTATAGTTCCGGTGTGTATTATAGTTGTTGTGTTGTAGTACCTATCGTTCCCCTGTAGAGGGCAGCAGCAGTGTGTATTATAGTAGTTGTGTTGTAGTACCTATAGTTCCCCTGTGTATTATAGTTGCTGTGTTGTAGTACCTATCGTTCCCCTGTAGGTGGCAGCAGCAGTGTGTATTATAGTTGTTGTGTTGTAGTACCTATCGTTCCCCTGTAGAGGGCAGCAGCAGTGTGTATTATAGTTGTTGTGTTGTAGTACCTACCTTTCCCCTGTAGAGGGCAGCAGTGTGTATTATAGTTGTTGTGTTGTAGTACCTATCGTTCCCCTGTAGAGGGCAGCAGCAGTGTGTATTATAGTAGTTGTGTTGTAGTACCTACCTTTCCCCTGTAGAGGGCAGCAGCAGTGTGTATTATAGTTGTTGTGTTGTAGTACCTACCTTTCCCCTGTAGAGGGCAGCAGTGTGTATTATAGTTGTTGTGTTGTAGTACCTATCGTTCCCCTGTAGAGGGCAGCAGCAGTGTGTATTATAGTTGTTGTGTTGTAGTACCTATCGTTCCCCTGTAGAGGGCAGCAGCAGTGTGTATTATAGTTGTTGTGTTGTAGTACCTATAGTTCCCCTGTAGGGGGCAGCAGCAGTGTGTATTATAGTAGTTGTGTTGTAGTACCTATCGTTCCCCTGTAGAGGGCAGCAGCAGTGTGTATTATAGTTGTTGTGTTGTAGTACCTATCGTTCCCCTGTAGAGGGCAGCAGCAGTGTGTATTATAGTTGTTGTGTTGTAGTACCTATCGTTCCCCTGTAGAGGGCAGCAGCAGTGTGTATTATAGTAGTTGTGTTGTAGTACCTATCGTTTCCCTGTAGAGGGCAGCAGCAGTGTGTATTATAGTAGTTGTGTTGTAGTACCTATCGTTCCCCTGTAGGGGGCAGCAGCAGTGTGTATTATAGTTGTTGTGTTGTAGTACCTATCGTTCCCCTGCAGAGGGCAGCAACAGTGTGTATTATAGTAGTTGTGTTGTAGTACCTATCGTTTCCCTGTAGAGGGCAGCAGTGTTTATTATAGTAGTTGTGTTGTAGTACCTATCGTTCCCCTGTAGAGGGCAGCAGCAGTGTGTATTATAGTAGTTGTGTTGTAGTACCTATCGTTTCCCTGTAGAGGGCAACAGCAGTGTGTATTATAGTTGTTGTGTTGTAGTACCTATAGTTCCCCTGTAGGGGGACAGCAGCAGTGTGTATTATAGTAGTTGTGTTGTAGTACCTATAGTTCCCCTGTAGAGGGCAGCAGCAGTGTTTATTATAGTTGTTGTGTTGTAGTACCTATCGTTCCCCTGCAGAGGGCAGCAGCAGTGTGTATTATAGTTGTTGTGTTGTAGTACCTATCGTTCCCCTGTAGGGGGCAGCAGCAGTGTGTATTATAGTAGTTGTGTTGTAGTAC
>NW_026282598.1:432500-452500 GCF_023373465.1 Oncorhynchus keta
ATTTAAAGCTAGCTAGTGGAGACACTTCAAAGCTAGCTAGTGGAGACATTTTAAAGATAGCTTGTGGAGATGGTTTAGAGCTAGCTAGTAGAGACATTTTAAAGCTAGCTAGCTGAGACATTTTAAAGCTAGCTAGTTGAGACATTTTAAAGCTAGCTAGTGGAGACATTTTAAAGCTAGCTAGTGGAGACATTTTAAAGCTAGCTAGTGGAGACAATTTAAAGATAGCTAATGGAGACATTTAAAGCTAGCTAGTGGAGACATTGTAAAGCTAGCTAGTTGAGACAATTTAAAGCTAGCTAGTGGAGACATTTTAAAGCTAGCTAGTGGAGACATTTAAAGCTAGCTAGTGGAGACATTGTAAAGCTAGCTAGTGGAGACATTGTAAAGCTAGCTAGTTGAGACAATTTAAAGCTAGCTAGTGGAGACATTTTAAAGCTAGCTAGTGGAGACATTTTAAAGCTAGCTAGTTGAGACATTTTAAAGCTAGCTAGTGGAGACATTTTAAAGCTAGCTAGTGGAGACATTTTAAAGCTAGCTAGTTGAGACAATTTAACGCTAGTTAGTGGAGACATTGTAAAGCTAGCTAGTGGAGACATTTTACAGCTAGCTAGTGGAGACATTTTAAAGCTAGCTAGTGGAGACATTTTAAAGCGAGCTAGTGGAGACATTTTAAAGCGAGCTAGTGGAGACATTTTAAAGCGAGCTAGTGGAGACATTTTAAAGCTAGCTAGTGGAGACATTTTAAAGCTAGCTAGTGGAGAAATTTTAAAGCTAGCTAGTGGAAACATTTTAAAGCTAGCTAGTGGAGACATTTTAAAGCTAGCTAGTGGAGACATTTTAAAGCTAGCTAGTGGAGACATTGTAAAGCTAGCTAGTTGAGACATTTTAAAGCTAGCTAGTGGAGACATTTCACGCTGAGGAATGACTTTACAAATCTGCATCTGCTACACATGCGTCTGGGCATGTGTGTGTACGTATGAGTGTGTATTTTATGTGAGTGTATTTTATGTGAGTGTGTACCTGTCCGTTGTATTCAGTAACCAGCTCCAGTTGATGAACGGTGATGAAGGAGATGAGATCCTCTTTAGTCATCTGACTGGTTACCTTCAATACCTGTACAGGGGTAGACTACACACACAGGTTACCTTCAATACCTGTACAAGGGTAGGGTAGGGTAGGGTAGGGTAGGGTAGGGTAGACCAGACCAGACCAGACCAGACCAGACCAGACAGACAGACAGACAGACAGACAGACAGACAGACAGACAGACAGACACGACCTCTGTCTCTGACTAACCTGTCGGACTAGCAGCACGGAGTCTTGTGTGATGTCATACTTCCTGAAGATGTCTTGGTTCCGGGTCACAGAGAAAGGGAGGTCAGGGAGGTCAACGGCGGCGGAGTAGAAAACCTCCACACGACCCCGCTCCACGTCCTAGACAAACACAAACACAGAAACGTTTCAAATACTGTCTGGAGGGAGGTAGGGACGCTCCACGTCCTAGACGAACACAGAAACGTTTCAAATACTGTCTGGAGGGAGGTAGGGACGCTCCACGTCCTAGACGAACACAGAAACGTTTCAAATACTGTCTGGAGGGAGGTAGGGACGCTCCACGTCCTAGACGAACACAAACACAGAAACGTTTCAAATACTGTCTGGAGGGAGGTAGGGACGCTCCACGTCCTAGACGAACACAGAAACGTTTCAAATACTGTCTGGAGGGAGGTAGGGACGCTCCATGTCCTAGACAAACACAGAAACGTTTCAAATACTGTCTGGAGGGAGGTAGGGACGCTCCATGTCCTAGACAAACACAGAAACGTTTCAAATACTGTCTGGGGGAGGTAGGGACGCTCCACGTCCTAGACAAACACAGAAACGTTTCAAATACTGTCTGGAGGGAGGTAGGGACGCTCCACGTCCTAGACGAACACAGAAACGTTTCAAATACTGTCTGGAGGGAGGTAGGGACGCTCCACGTCCTAGACAAACACAGAAACGTTTCAAATACTGTCTGGAGGGAGGTAGGGACGCTCCACGTCCTAGACGAACACAGAAACGTTTCAAATACTGTCTGGAGGGAGGTAGGGACGCTCCACGTCCTAGACAAACACAAACACAGAAACGTTTCAAATACTGTCTGGAGGGAGGTAGGGACGCTCCACGTCCTAGACGAACACAGAAACGTTTCAAATACTGTCTGGAGGGAGGTAGGGACGCTCCACGTCCTAGACGAACACAGAAACGTTTCAAATACTGTCTGGAGGGAGGTAGGGACGCTCCACGTCCTAGACGAACACAGAAACGTTTCAAATACTGTCTGGAGGGAGGTAGGGACGCTCCACGTCCTAGACAAACACAAACACAGAAACGTTTCAAATACTGTCTGGAGGGAGGTAGGGACGCTCCACGTCCTAGACGAACACAGAAACGTTTCAAATACTGTGTGGAGGGAGGTAGGGACGCTCCACGTCCTAGACAAACACAAACACAGAAACGTTTCAAATACTGTCTGGAGGGAGGTAGGGACGCTCCACGTCCTGGACAAACACAAACACAGAAACGTTTCAAATACTGTCTGGAGGGAGGTAGGGCCGCTCCACGTCCTAGACAAACACAAACACAGAAACGTTTCAAATACTGTCTGGAGGGAGGTAGGGACGCTCCACGTCCTAGACAAACACAGAAACGTTTCAAATACTTTGTTTCAAACCACAAATCCCATTACAGTCAAGAAGGATCCAAACATGTCATAGGTCACGGAGTACCTCCTCCAGACAGCTAGACTGACCATACCAGCTGAAACAGAGCAGTACCTTCTCCTCCATACAGCTAGACTGACCATACCAGCTGAAACAGAGCAGTACCTTCTCCTCCATACAGCTAGACTGACCATACCAGCTGAAACAGAGCAGTACCTTCTCCTCCATACAGCTAGACTGACCATACCAGCTGAAACAGAGCAGTACCTTCTCCTCCATACAGCTAGACTGACCATAACAGCTGAAACAGAGCAGTACCTTCTCCTCCATACAGCTAGACTGACCATAACAGCTGAAACAGAGCAGTACCTTCTCCATACAGCTAGACTGACCATACCAGCTGAAACAGAGCAGTACCTTCTCCTCCAGACAGCTTGACTGATCATACCAGCTGAAACAGAGCAGCATCTTCTCCTCCATACAGCTAGACTGACCATACCAGCTGAAACAGAGCAGTACCTTCTCCTCCAGACAGCTAGACTGACCATACCAGCTGAAACAGAGCAGTAAACTGAACCGAAGGTTAGGGTTAGGGTTAAACTAAACCGGAGGTTAGGGTTAAACTAAACCAAAGGTTAGGGTTAGGGTTAAACTAAACCGAAGGTTAGGGTTAGGGTTAAACTAACCGAAGGTTAGGGTTAAACTAAACCGAAGGTTAGGGTTAGGGTTAAACTAAACCGAAGGTTAGGGTTAAACTAAACCGAAGGTTAGGGTTAGGGTTAAACTAAACCGAAGGTTAGGGTTAGGGTTAAACTAAACCGAAGGTTAGGGTTAGGGTTAAACTAAACCGAAGGTTAGGGTTAGGGTTAAACTAAAGCGAAGGTTAGGGTTAGGGTTAAACTAAACCGAAGGTTAGGGTTAGGGTTAAACTAAACCGAAGGTTAGGGTTGTTTCCGGTTCCGGTTGGAGCGAGCGGTCGCATTCGCACTTCGCTCTGCAGGTTGTATAACTTTTTATAACTTTTTCATTACATTTCATTATAGTACAACGGTTGATTTGTCTAATCTTAGCAATTCTTCTTAGCTAGCTACATAGCCGTCCTTGTATCAGAGATAATTGCATAATTATCGTATTTCGTCGCCCTAACGTAGCCTTCACTGCTATTCGCCCAGGAGCTAGCTAACGCACACAGATTAGCATCACTGTAGTGCTATTCACTCAACTGTACGACTTGATTAGTTCAGTGTTAGCTAGCTACATAGCTGTCTTTGTTTCCAAGATAATTGTGTAGTTTAGTGTGTGTAGCCTTGGAGTGATTATCTTAATTCACTGAGGTTCGCTAGCCAGCTATTTGTCGTCCTTAACGTAGGAGACTCTGCTAGCTAGCCAACAGCTAACTGCTAACAGCTAGCCAACGTCTGCTGTTTTGAATTCAACAACCCGGTCAGGTGGTTTCACATTTTCGTTTCATTGCAGTGCAGCGGTTTGATTTGTTTGATCGTGGCTAGCTGCATAGCCGTCTTTGTTTCAAAGATAATTGTGTAGTCTAGACCGATTCCCTAGGTTAGCTAGCCAGCTATTGTCGTTCTTTTAACTCAACGTAACGTAAACAACACTGCTAGCTAGCCAGCTAGCCCCGAATAGCAGCACTGTAGAACTATTACACTCAACGGAACGACTTGATTAGTGTAGTGTCAACAACGCAGCTACTGCCAGCTAGCCTACTTTAGCAGTACTGTATCATTTTAATCATTTTAGTCAATAAGATTCTTGCTACGTAAGCTTAACTTTCTGAACATTCGAGACGTGTAGTCCGCTTGTCATTCAATTTCCTTGCATTAGCGTAGCCTTTTCTGTAGCCTGTCAACTATGTGTCTGTCTATCCCTGTTCTCTCCTCTCTGCACAGACCATACAAACGCTCCACACCGCGTGGCCGCGACCACCCTAACCTGGTGGTCCCAGCGCGTACGACCCACGTGGAGTTCCAGGTCTCTGGTAGCCTCTGGAACTGCCAATCTGCGGCCAACAAGGCAGAGTTCATCTCAGCCTATGCCTCCCTCCAGTCCCTTGACTTCTTGGCACTGACGGAAACATGGATCACCACAGATAACACTGCTACTCCTACTGCTCTCTCCTCGTCCGCCCACGTGTTCTCGCACACCCCGAGAGCTTCTGGTCAGCGGGGTGGTGGCACCGGGATCCTCATCTCTCCCAAGTGGTCTTTCTCTCTTTCTCCCCTTACCCATCTGTCTATTGCCTCCTTTGAATTCCATGCTGTCACAGTTACCAGCCCTTTCAAGCTTAACATCCTTATCATTTATCGCCCTCCAGGTTCCCTCGGAGAGTTCATCAATGAGCTTGATGCCTTGATAAGCTCCTTTCCTGAGGACGGCTCACCTCTCACAGTTCTGGGCGACTTTAACCTCCCCACGTCTACCTTTGACTCATTCCTCTCTGCCTCCTTCTTTCCACTCCTCTCCTCTTTTGACCTCACCCTCTCACCCTCCCCCTACTCACAAGGCAGGCAATACGCTTGACCTCATCTTTACTAGATGCTGTTCTTCCACTAACCTCATTGCAACTCCCCTCCAAGTCTCCGACCACTACCTTGTATCCTTTTCCCTCTCGCTCTCATCCAACACTTCCCACACTGCCCCTACTCGGATGGTATCGCGCCGTCCCAATCTTCGCTCTCTCTCCCCGCTACTCTCTCCTCTTCCATCCTATCTTCTCTTCCCTCTGCTCAAACTTTCTCCAACCTATCTCCTGATTCTGCCTCCTCAACCCTCCTCTCCTCCCTTACTGCATCCTTTGACTCCCTATGTCCCCTATCCTCCAGGCCGGCTCGGTCCTCCCCTCCCGCTCCGTGGCTCGACGACTCATTGCGAGCTCACAGAACAGGGCTCCGGGCAGCCGAGCGGAAATGGAGGAAAACTCGCCTCCCTGCGGACCTGGCATCCTTTCACTCCCTCCTCTCTACATTTTCCTCCTCTGTCTCTGCTGCTAAAGCCACTTTCTACCATTCTAAATTCCAAGCATCTGCCTCTAACCCTAGGAAGCTCTTTGCCACCTTCTCCTCCCTCCTGAATCCTCCCCCCTCCCTCCTCCCTCTCTGCAGATGACTTCGTCAACCATTTTGAAAAGAAGGTCGATGACATCCGATCCTCGTTTGCTAAGTCAAACGACACCGCTGGTTCTGCTCACTGCCCTACCCTATGCTCTGACCTCTTTCTCCCCTCTCTCTCCAGATGAAATCTCGCGTCTTGTGACGGCCGGCCGCCCAACAACCTGCCCGCTTGACCCTATCCCCTCCTCTCTTCTCCAGACCATTTCCGGAGACCTTCTCCCTTACCTTACCTCGCTCATCAACTCATCCCTGACCGCTGGCTACGTCCCTCCCGTCTTCAAGAGAGCGAGAGTTGCACCCCTTCTGAAAAAACCTACACTCGATCCCTCCGATGTCAACAACTACAGACCAGTATCCCTTCTCTCTTTTCTCTCCAAAACTCTTGAGCGTGCCGTCCTTGGCCAGCTCTACCGCTATCTCTCTCAGAATGACCTTCTTGATCCAAATCAGTCAGGTTTCAAGACTAGTCATTCAACTGAGACTGCTCTTCTCTGTATCACGGAGGCGCTCCGCACTGCTAAAGCTAACTCTCTCTCCTCTGCTCTCATCCTTCTAGACCTATCGGCTGCCTTCGATACTGTGAACCATCAGATCCTCCTCTCCACCCTCTCCGAGTTGGGCATCTCCGGCGCGGCCCACGCTTGGATTGCGTCCTACCTGACAGGTCGCTCCTACCAGGTGGCGTGGCGAGAATCTGTCTCCTCACCACGCGCTCTCACCACTGGTGTCCCCAGGGCTCTGTTCTAGGCCCTCTCTTATTCTCGCTATACACCAAGTCACTTGGCTCTGTCATAACCTCACATGGTCTCTCCTATCATTGCTATGCAGACGACACACAATTAATCTTCTCCTTTCCCCTTCTGATGACCAGGTGGCGAATCGCATCTCTGCATGTCTGGCAGACATATCAGTGTGGATGACGGATCACCACCTCAAGCTGAACCTCAGCAAGACGGAGCTCCTCTTCCTCCCGGGGAAGGACTGCCCGTTCCATGATCTCGCCATCACGGTTGACAACTCCATTGTGTCCTCCTCCCAGAGCGCTAAGAACCTTGGCGTGATCCTGGACAACACCCTGACGTTCTCAACTAACATCAAGGCGGTGTCCCGTTCCTGTAGGTTCATGCTCTACAACATCCGCAGAGTACGACCCTGCCTCACACAGGAAGCGGCGCAGGTCCTAATCCAGGCACTTGTCATCTCCCGTCTTGATTACTGCAACTCGCTGTTGGCTGGGCTCCCTGCCTGTGCCATTAAACCCCTACAACTCATCCAGAACGCCGCAGCCCGTCTGGTGTTCAACCTTCCCAAGTTCTCTCACGTCACCCCGCTCCTCCGCTCTCTCCACTGGCTTCCAGTTGAAGCTCGCATCCGCTACAAGACCATGGTGCTCGCCTACGGAGCTGTGAGGGGAACGGCACCTCAGTACCTCCAGGCTCTGATCAGGCCCTACACCCAAACAAGGGCACTGCGTTCATCCACCTCTGGCCTGCTCGCCTCCCTACCACTGAGGAAGTACAGTTCCCGCTCAGCCCAGTCAAAACTGTTCGCTGCTCTGGCCCCCAATGGTGGAACAAACTCCCTCACGACGCCAGGACAGCGGAGTCAATCACCACCTTCCGGAGACACCTGAAACCCCACCTCTTCAAGGAATACCTAGGATAGGGTAAGTAAGGGTAAGTAATCCTTCTCACCCCCCTTCTCCCCCAACAAGATTTAGATGCAAGTGGCTGTTCCACTGGTTGTCATAAGGTGTATGCACCAATTTGTAAGTCGCTCTGGATAAGAGCGTCTGCTAAATGACTTAAATGTAAATGTAAAATGGTTAAACTAAACCAAAGGTTAGGGTTAAACTGAACCTAAGGTTAGGGTTAAACTAAACCCAAGGTTAGGGTTAGGATTAAACTAAACAGAAGGTTAGGGTTAAACTGAACCGAAGGTTAGGGTTAGGGTTCAACTAAACCGAAGGTTAGGGTTCAACTAAACCCAATGTTAGGGTTAAACTAAACCCAAGGTTAGGGTTAGGGTTAAACTAAACCCAAGGTTGGGGTTAAACTGAACCGAAGGTTAGGGTTAAACTAAACCGAAGGTTAGGGTTAGGGTTAAACTAAACCGAAGGTTAGGGTTAGGGTTAAACTAAACCGAAGGTTAGGGTTAAACTAAACCGAAGGTCAGGGTTAGGGTTAAACTAAACCTAAGGTTAGGGTTAAACTAAACCAAAGGTTAGGGTTAAACTAAACCGAAGGTTAGTGTTAGGATTAAACTAAACTGAAGGTTGGGGTTAGGGTTAAACTAAACCGAAGGTTAGGGTTAGGGTTAAACTAAACCAAAGGTTAGGGTTAAACTAAACCGAAGGTTAGGGTTAGGGTTAAACTAAACCGAAGGTTAGGGTTAGGGTTAAACTAAACCGAAGGTTAGGGTTAAACTAAACCGAAGGTTAGGGTTAAACTAAACCGAAGGTTAGGGTTAGGGTTAAACTAAACCGAAGGTTAGGGTTAGGGTTAAACTAAACTGAAGGTTAGGGTTAGGGTTAAACTAAACCGAAGGTTAGGGTTAAACTGAACCTAAGGTTAGGGTTAAACTGAACCTAAGGTTAGGGTTAAACTAAACCGAAGGTTGGGGTTAGGGTTAAACTAAACCGAAGGTTAGGGTTAAACTAAACCGAAGGTTAGGGTTAAACTAAACCGAAGGTTAGGGTTAGGGTTAAACTAAACCGAAGGTTAGGGTTAGGGTTAAACTAAACTGAAGGTTAGGGTTAGGGTTAAACTAAACCGAAGGTTAGGGTTAAACTGAACCTAAGGTTAGGGTTAAACTGAACCTAAGGTTAGGGTTAAACTAAACCGAAGGTTGGGGTTAGGGTTAAACTAAACCGAAGGTTAGGGTTAAACTAAACCGAAGGTTAGGGTTAAACTAAACCGAAGGTTAGGGTTAAACAAACCGAAGGTTAGGGTTAAACTAAACCGAAGGTTAGGGTTAAACTAACCCAAAGCGTCTCTTCTGCAAATGTAGAACAGTGCGTCATTCCCTCTGAGCTCCACTACTCCAGTCTGGATCAGAGGGACTGACTGTCTGTGTGTCTGTCCCTCTGAGCTCCACTACTCCAGTCTGTATCAGAGGGACTGACTGTCTGTGTGTCTGTCCCTCTGAGCTCCACTACTCCAGTCTGGATCAGAGGGACTGGCTGTCTGTGTGTCTGTCCCTCTGAGCTCCACTACTCCAGTCTGGATCAGAGGGACTGACTGTCTGTGTGTCTGTCCCTCTGAGCTCCACTACTCCAGTCTGGATCAGAGGGACTGGCTGTCTGTGTGTCTGTCCCTCTGAGCTCCACTACTCCAGTCTGGATCAGAGGGACTGGCTGTCTGTGTGTCTGTCCCTCTGAGCTCCACTACTCCAGTCTGGATCAGAGGGACTGGCTGTCTGTGTGTCTGTCCCTCTGAGCTCCACTACTCCAGTCTGGATCAGACGGACTGACTGTCTGTGAGTCAGTCCCTCTGAGCTCCACTACTCCAGTCTGGATCAGAGGGACTGGCTGTCTGTGTGTCAGTCCCTCTGAGCTCCACTACTCCATCACAGGTACAGGACAGGAAGTACTACAGGCCCAACAGGAAGGGGATGTCACCTTAAACAGTCCGAGAACAACCAGCTCCTCTGAGGCGACGAAGCGATCTGATTGGTTCAGGTCAGTGATGATGTCAGCGTTAGGCCCCGCCCTCCTCTTTAGCCACGTTACGATGGAGGCCGAACTCTGGAAAACTGAGAGAGAGAGATTGTGTGTGTGTAGTCGCTCCTCTCTCTGGGGATTCCCAGTAGTGTGTGTGTGTGTGTGTGTGTGTGTGTGTGTGTGTGTGTGTGTGTGTGTGTGTGTGTGTGTGTGTGTGTGTGTGTGTGTGTAATGTGTGTGTAATGTGTGTGTGTGTGTGTGTGTGTGTGTGTGTGTGTGTGTGTGTGTGTGTAATGTGTGTGTAATGTATGTGTGTGTGTGTGTGTGTGTGTGTGTGTGTGTGTGTGTGTGTGTGTGTGTGTGTAATGTGTGTGTAATGTATGTGTGTGTGTGTGTGTAATGTGTGTGATGTGTGTGTGTAATGTGTGTAATGTGTGTGATGTGTGTGTAATGTGTGTAATGTGTGTGTGTGTGTGTGTGTGTGTGTGTATACCTGGGCAGGGTACAGGGTTGTGTCTGTCTCCTGATAGGTAGAGCCGTAGAGGGGGTGGAGTCGTGGCGTTCAGTTCCTTGGTCAGATTGGTTTCCTTGGAGACGTCGACTACGCCCAGTTTCACCTCCGAACCAATCAGCTGCTCCGCGGCTCCACGGAACGCCAACGCCAGCCGCTGGGAATCCCCAGAGAGAGGAGCGACTACACACACACACATTACACACACATTACACACACATTACACACACACATTACACACACATTACACACACACATTACACACACACATTACACACACACATTACACACACATTACACACACACATTACACACACATTACACACACATCACACACATCACACACACATTACACACACATTACACACACATTACACACACACATTACACACACATCACACACACATTACACACATTACACACACATCACACACACATCACACACACATCACACACATCACACACACATTACACACATTACACACACATCACACACATCACACACACATTACACACATTACACACACATCACACACATTACACACATTACACACACATCACACACACATCACACACACATCACACACATCACACACACATTACACACATTACACACACATCACACACATTACACACATTACACACACACATCACACATTACACACACATTACACACACATCACACACACATTACACACACATTACACAAACACACACACATTACACACACACACATTACACACATTACACACATTACACACACATTAAACACACACACATTACACAGACATTACACACACATTGTACACACATTACACACACATTACACACACACACACACACATTATACACACACACATTACACACACACACGCTTTCGTTGGGTGGCCCTCGCTTCATTCTCGTCGCCAAACCCACTGGCTCCAGGTCATCTACAAGTCTCTGCTAGGTAAAGCCCCGCCTTATCTCAGCTCACTGGTCACCATAGCAGCAGCCACCCATAGCACGCGCTCTAGCAGGTATATCTCACTGGTCACCAGAGCAGTACCCACCCATAGCACGCGCTCCAGCAGGTATATCTCACTGGTCACCAGAGCAGTACCCACCCGTAGCACGCGCTCCAGCAGGTATATCTCACTGGTCACCAGAGCAGTACCCACCCGTAGCACGCGCTCCAGCAGGTATATCTCACTGGTCACCAGAGCAGTACCCACCCGTAGCACGCGCTCCAGCAGGTATATCTCACTGGTCACCCCCAAAGCCAATTCCTCCTTTGGCCGCCTTTCCTTCCAGTTCTCTGCTGCCAATGATTGGAACGGAAAATCTCTGAAGCTGGAGACTCACATCTCCCTCACTAGCTTTAAGCACCAGCTGTCAGAGCAGCTCACAGATCACTGCACCTGTACATAGCCCATCTGTAAACAGCCCATCTATCTACCTACCTCACCCAACTACCTCATCCCCATACAGTATTTATTTATTTTGCTCCTTTGCACCCCAGTATCTCTACCTGCACATTCATCTTCTGCCGATCTACCATTCCAGTGTTTAATTGCTAAATTGTAATTACATTGCCACCATGGCCTATTTATTGCCTTACCTCCCTTATCCTACCTCAAATTACACACACTGTATATATACTTACATAGGTTCCGGTTGGAGCGAGCGGTCGCATTCGCACTTCGCTCTGCAGGTTGTATAACTTTTTCATTACATTTCATTATAGTACAACGGTTGATTTGTCTAATCTTAGCAATTCTTCTTAGCTAGCTACATAGCCGTCCTTGTATCAGAGATAATTGCATAATTATCGTATTTCGTCGCCCTAACGTAGCCTTCACTGCTATTCGCCCAGGAGCTAGCTAACGCTAGCTAACGCACACAGATTAGCATCACTGTAGTGCTATTCACTCAACTGTACGACTTGATTAGTTTACTGTTAGCTAGCTACATAATCTTAGCCATTCTTCTTAGCTAGCTACATAGCCGTCCTTGTATCAGAGATAATTGCATAATTATCGTATTTCGTATTTCGTCGCCCTAACGTAGCCTTCACTGCTATTCGCCCAGGAGCTAGCAACGCTAGCTAACGCACACAGATTAGCATCACTGTAGTGCTATTCACTCAACTGTACGACTTGATTAGTTCAGTGTTAGCTAGCTACATAGCTGTCTTTGTTTCCAAGATAATTGTGTAGTTTAGTGTGTGTAGCCTTGGAGTGATTATCTTAATTCACTGAGGTTCGCTAGCCAGCTATTGTCGTTCTTTTAACTCAACGTAACGTAAACAACACTGCTAGCTAGCCAGCTAGCCCCGAATAGCAGCACTGTAGAAATTATTACACTCAACGGAACGACTTGATTAGTGTAGTGTCAACAACGCAGCTACTGCCAGCTAGCCTACTTTAGCAGTACTGTATCATTTTAATCATTTTAGTCAATAAGATTCTTACTACGTAAGCCTAACTTTCTGAACATTCGAGACGTGTAGTCCGCTTGTCATTCAATTTCCTTGCATTAGCGTAGCCTTTTCTGTAGCCTGTCAACTATGTGTCTGTCTATCCCTGTTCTCTCCTCTCTGCACAGACCATACAAACGCTCCACACCGCGTGGCCGCGACCACCCTAACCTGGTGGTCCCAGCGCGTACGACCCACGTGGAGTTCCAGGTCTCCGGTAGCCTCTGGAACTGCCAATCTGCGGCCAACAAGGCAGAGTTCATCTCAGCCTATGCCTCCCTCCAGTCCCTTGACTTCTTGGCACTGACGGAAACATGGATCACCACAGATAACACTGCTACTCCTACTGCTCTCTCCTCGTCCGCCCACGTGTTCTCGCACACCCGAGAGCTTCTGGTCAGCGGGGTGGTGGCACCGGGATCCTCATCTCTCCCAAGTGGTCTTTCTCTCTTTCTCCCCTTACCCATCTGTCTATTGCCTCCTTTGAATTCCATGCTGTCACAGTTACCAGCCCTTTCAAGCTTAACATCCTTATCATTTATCGCCCTCCAGGTTCCCTTGGAGAGTTCATCAATGAGCTTGATGCCTTGATAAGCTCCTTTCCTGAGGACGGCTCACCTCTCACAGTTCTGGGCGACTTTAACCTCCCCACGTCTACCTTTGACTCATTCCTCTCTGCCTCCTTCTTTCCACTCCTCTCCTCTTTTGACCTCACCCTCTCACCTTCCCCCTACTCACAAGGCAGGCAATACGCTTGACCTCATCTTTACTAGATGCTGTTCTTCCACTAACCTCATTGCAACTCCCTCCAAGTCTCCGACCACTACCTTGTATCCTTTTCCCTCTCGCTCTCATCCAACACTTCCCACACTGCCCCTACTCGGATGGTATCGCGCCGTCCCAACCTTCGCTCTCTCTCCCCCGCTACTCTCTCCTCTTCCATCCTATCTTCTCTTCCCTCTGCTCAAACTTTCTCCAACCTATCTCCTGATTCTGCCTCCTCAACCCTCCTCTCCTCCCTTACTGCATCCTTTGACTCCCTATGTCCCCTATCCTCCAGGCCGGCTCGGTCCTCCCCTCCCGCTCCGTGGCTCGACGACTCATTGCGAGCTCACAGAACAGGGCTCCGGGCAGCCGAGCGGAAATGGAGGAAAACTCGCCTCCCTGCGGACCTGGCATCCTTTCACTCCCTCCTCTCTACATTTTCCTCCTCTGTCTCTGCTGCTAAAGCCACTTTCTACCATTCTAAGTTCCAAGCATCTGCCTCTAACCCTAGGAAGCTCTTTGCCACCTTCTCCTCCCTCCTGAATCCCCCCCCTCCCTCCTCCCTCTCTGCAGATGACTTCGTCAACCATTTTGAAAAGAAGGTCGATGACATCCGATCCTCGTTTGCTAAGTCAAACGACACCGCTGGTTCTGCTCACACTGCCCTACCCTATGCTCTGACCTCTTTCTCCCCTCTCTCTCCAGATGAAATCTCGCGTCTTGTGACGGCCGGCCGCCCAACAACCTGCCCGCTTGACCCTATCCCCTCCTCTCTTCTCCAGACCATTTCCGGAGACCTTCTCCCTTACCTCACCTCGCTCATCAACTCATCCCTGACCGCTGGCTACGTCCCTCCCGTCTTCAAGAGAGCGAGAGTTGCACCCCTTCTGAAAAAACCTACACTCGATCCCTCCGATGTCAACAACTACAGACCAGTATCCCTTCTCTCTTTTCTCTCCAAAACTCTTGAGCGTGCCGTCCTTGGCCAGCTCTACCGCTATCTCTCTCAGAATGACCTTCTTGATCCAAACCAGTCAGGTTTCAAGACTAGTCATTCAACTGAGACTGCTCTTCTCTGTATCACGGAGGCGCTCCGCACTGCTAAAGCTAACTCTCTCTCCTCTGCTCTCATCCTTCTAGACCTATCGGCTGCCTTCGATACTGTGAACCATCAGATCCTCCTCTCCACCCTCTCCGAGTTGGGCATCTCCGGCGCGGCCCACGCTTGGATTGCGTCCTACCTGACAGGTCGCTCCTACCAGGTGGCGTGGCGAGAATCTGTCTCCTCACCACGCGCTCTCACCACTGGTGTCCCCCAGGGCTCTGTTCTAGGCCCTCTCTTATTCTCGCTATACACCAAGTCACTTGGCTCTGTCATAACCTCACATGGTCTCTCCTATCATTGCTATGCAGACGACACACAATTAATCTTCTCCTTTCCCCCTTCTGATGACCAGGTGGCGAATCGCATCTCTGCATGTCTGGCAGACATATCAGTGTGGATGACGGATCACCACCTCAAGCTGAACCTCAGCAAGACGGAGCTCCTCTTCCTCCCGGGGAAGGACTGCCCGTTCCATGATCTCGCCATCACGGTTGACAACTCCATTGTGTCCTCCTCCCAGAGCGCTAAGAACCTTGGCGTGATCCTGGACAACACCCTGACGTTCTCAACTAACATCAAGGCGGTGTCCCGTTCCTGTAGGTTCATGCTCTACAACATCCGCAGAGTACGACCCTGCCTCACACAGGAAGCGGCGCAGGTCCTAATCCAGGCACTTGTCATCTCCCGTCTTGATTACTGCAACTCGCTGTTGGCTGGGCTCCCTGCCTGTGCCATTAAACCCCTACAACTCATCCAGAACGCCGCAGCCCGTCTGGTGTTCAACCTTCCCAAGTTCTCTCACGTCACCCCGCTCCTCCGCTCTCTCCACTGGCTTCCAGTTGAAGCTCGCATCCGCTACAAGACCATGGTGCTCGCCTACGGAGCTGTGAGGGGAACGGCACCTCAGTACCTCCAGGCTCTGATCAGGCCCTACACCCAAACAAGGGCACTGCGTTCATCCACCTCTGGCCTGCTCGCCTCCCTACCACTGAGGAAGTACAGTTCCCGCTCAGCCCAGTCAAAACTGTTCGCTGCTCTGGCCCCCAATGGTGGAACAAACTCCCTCACGACGCCAGGACAGCGGAGTCAATCACCACCTTCCGGAGACACCTGAAACCCCACCTCTTCAAGGAATACCTAGGATAGGGTAAGTAAGGGTAGGTAATCCTTCTCCCCCCCAACAAGATTTAGATGCAAGTGGCTGTTCCACTGGTTGTCATAAGGTGTATGCACCAATTTGTAAGTCGCTCTGGATAAGAGCGTCTGCTAAATGACTTAAATGTAAATGTAAATGTAATATACTTATATATACTGTATATATGTTCATTTTTTTTCTACTGTATTATTGATTGTATGTTTGTTTACTCCATGTGTAACTCTGTTGTTGTTTGTGTCGAACTGCTCTGCTTTATCTTGGCCAGGTCGCAGTTGTAAATGAGAACGTGTTCTCAACTAGCCTACCTGGTTAAATAAAGGTGAAATCAAATTTAAAAAAAATATATAACTACTACTATGACCCCATATAACTACTACTACTAAGTCCCCAGATACAATATATATACAAGAGTATCTGGACACCCCTTCAAATTAGTGGATTAGTCTATTTCCGCACACAGCCACGTAATCTCCATAGACAAACATTGGCATGAATGGAGCTCAGTGACTTTCAACGTGGCAATGTCATAGGCTGCCACCTTTCCAACAAGTCAGTCACATTTCTGCCCTGCTAGAGCTGGTCAACTGGTCTAACCCTAACCCCCCCGGTCCTGCTAGAGCCTGTCAACTGGTCTAACCCTAAACCCCCCCGGTCCTGCTAGAGCTGGTCAACTGGTCTAACCCTAAACCCCCCCGGTCCTGCTAGAGCTGGTCAACTGGTCTAACCCTAACCCCCCCGGTCCTGCTAGAGCTGGTCAACTGGTCTAACCCTAACCCCCCCGGTCCTGCTAGAGCTGATCAACTGGTCTAACCCTAACCCCCCCGGTCCTGCTAGAGCTGGTCAACTGGTCTAACCCTAAACCCCCGGTCCTGCTAGAGCTGATCAACTGGTCTAACCCTAACCCCCCCGGTCCTGCTAGAGCTGATCAACTGGTCTAACCCTAACCCCCCCGGTCCTGCTAGAGCTGGTCACCTGGTCTAACCCTAACCCCCCCCGGTCCTGCTAGAGCTGGTCAACTGGTCTAACCCTAACCCCCCCGGTCCTGCTAGAGCTGGTCAACTGGTCTAACCCTAAACCCCCGGTCCTGCTAGAGCTGGTCAACTGGTCTAACCCTAACCCCCGGTCAACTGGTCTAACCCTAACCCCCCCGGTCAACTGGTCTAACCCTAACCCCCCCGGTCAACTGGTCTAACCCCAACCCCCCCGGTCAACTGGTCTAACCCTACCCCCCCGGTCCTGCTAGAGCTGGTCAACTGGTCTAACCCTAACCCCCGGTCCTGCTAGAGCTGGTCAACTGGTCTAACCCTAACCCCCCTGGTCAACTGGTCTAACCCTAACCCCCCCGGTCCTGCTAGAGCTGATCATCTGGTCTAACCCTAACCCCCCCGGTCCTGCTAGAGCTGGTCAAATGGTCTAACCCTAACCCCCGGTCAACTGGTCTAACCCTAACCCCCGGTCAACTGGTCTAACCCTATCCCCCCCGGTCCTGCTAGAGCTGGTCAACTGGTCTAACCCTAACCCCGGTCCTGCTAGAGCTGATCAACTGGTCTACCCCTAACCCCGCCGGTCCTGCTAGAGCTGGTCAACTGGTCTAACCCTAACCCCCCCGGTCAACTGGTCTAACCCTAAACCCCCGGTCCTGCTAGAGCTGGTCAACTGGTCTAACCCTAAACCCCGGTCCTGCTAGAGCTGGTCAACTGGTCTAACCCTAAACCCCCCGGTCCTGCTAGAGCTGGTCAACTGGTCTAACCCTAACCCCGGTCCTGCTAGAGCTGGTCAACTGGTCTAACCCTAACCCCCGGTCCTGCTAGAGCTGGTCAACTGGTCTAACCCTAACCCCCCGGTCCTGCTAGAGCTGGTCAACTGGTCTAACCCTAACCCCCGGTCCTGCTAGAGCTGGTCAACTGGTCTAACCCTAACCCCCCCGGTCCTGCTAGAGCTGGTCAACTGGTCTAACCCTAACCCCCCGGTCAACTGGTCTAACCCTAACCCCCCCGGTCCTGCTAGAGCTGGTCAACTGGTCTAACCCTAAACCCCCGGTCCTGCTAGAGCTGGTCAACTGGTCTAACCCTAAACCCCCGGTCCTGCTAGAGCTGGTCAACTGGTCTAACCCTAACCCCCCGGTCAACTGGTCTAACCCTAACCCCCCGGTCCTGCTAGAGCTGGTCAACTGGTCTAACCCTAACCCCCCCGGTCCTGCTAGAGCTGGTCAACTGGTCTAACCCTAACCCCCCCGGTCCTGCTAGAGCTGGTCAACTGGTCTAACCCTAACCCCCCGGTCCTGCTAGAGCTGGTCAACTGGTCTAACCCTAACCCCCCCGGTCCTGCTAGAGCTGGTCAACTGGTCTAACCCTAACCCCCCCGGTCCTGCTAGAGCTGGTCAACTGGTCTAACCCTAACCCCCGGTCCTGCTAGAGCTGGTCAACTGGTCTAACCCCAACCCCCCCGGTCAACTGTTAGTGCTGTTCCTGTGAAGTGGAAGCATTTGGGAGCAACAACAGCTCAGCCTTGAAGTGGTAGTTACATCACTCACTACCACGGTTACATCACTCACTACCACGGTTACATCACTCACTACCACGGTTACATCACTCACTACCACGGTTACATCACTCACTACCACGGTTACATCACTCACTACCACGGTCACATCACTCACTACCACGGTTACATCACTCACTACCACGGTTACATCACATCACTCACTACCACGGTTACATCACTCACTACCACGGTTACATCACTCACTACCACGGTTACATCACTCACTACCACGGTTACATCACTCACTAGCACGGTCACATCACTCACTACCACGGTTACATCACTCACTACCACGGTTACATCATGGTTACATCACTCAATACCACGGTTACATCACTCACTACCACGGTTACATCATGGTTACATCACATCACTCACTACCACGGTTACATCACTCACTACCACGGTTACATCACTCACTACCACTGTTACATCATGTTTACATCACATCACTCACTACCACGGTTACATCACTCACTACCACGGTTACATCACTCACTACCACGGTTACATCACTCACTACCACGGTTACATCACTCACTACCACGGTTACATCACTCACTACCACGGTTACATCACTCACTACCACGGTCACATCACTCACTACCACGGTTACATCACTCACTACCACGGTTACATCACATCACTCACTACCACGGTTACATCACTCACTACCACGGTTACATCACTCACTACCACGGTTACATCACTCACTACCACGGTTACATCACTCACTAGCACGGTCACATCACTCACTACCACGGTTACATCACTCACTACCACGGTTACATCATGGTTACATCACTCAATACCACGGTTACATCACTCACTACCACGGTTACATCATGGTTACATCACATCACTCACTACCACGGTTACATCACTCACTACCACGGTTACATCACTCACTACCACTGTTACATCATGTTTACATCACATCACTCACTACCACGGTTACATCACTCACTACCACGGTTACATCACTCACTACCACGGTTACATCACTCACTACCACGGTTACATCACTCACTACCACGGTTACATCACTCACTACCACGGTTACATCACTCACTACCACGGTCACATCACTCACTACCACGGTTACATCACTCACTACCACGGTTACATCACATCACTCACTACCACGGTTACATCACTCACTACCACGGTTACATCACTCACTACCACGGTTACATCACTCACTACCACGGTTACATCACTCACTAGCACGGTCACATCACTCACTACCACGGTTACATCACTCACTACCACGGTTACATCATGGTTACATCACTCAATACCACGGTTACATCACTCACTACCACGGTTACATCATGGTTACATCACATCACTCACTACCACGGTTACATCACTCACTACCACGGTTACATCACTCACTACCACTGTTACATCATGTTTACATCACATCACTCACTACCACGGTTACATCACTCACTACCACGGTTACATCACTCACTACCACGGTTACATCACTCACTACCACGGTCACATCACTCACTACCACGGTTACATCACATCACTCACTACCACGGTTACATCACTCACTACCACGGTTACATCACTCACTACCACGGTTACATCACTCACTACCACGGTTACATCACTCACTACCACGGTTACATCACTCACTACCACAGTTACATCACTCACTACCACGGTTACCACATGGGTAAAGGTTTGGGGGTTAAAGGTTTGGGGGTTAGTATTAGCTACAGAACTCAGGGTTAGTATTAGCTATAGTACTCAGGGTTAAAGGTTTGGGGTTTAGTATTAGCTATAGTACTCAGGGTTAGTATTAGCTACAGTACTCAGGGTTAGTATTAGCTATAGTACTCAGGGTTAGTATTAGCTACAGAACTCAGGGTTAGTATTAGCTACAGAACTCAGGGTTAGTATTAGCTACAATACTCAGGGTTAGTATTAGCTACAGTACTCAGGGTTAG
>NW_026282598.1:457500-490000 GCF_023373465.1 Oncorhynchus keta
CTGTGTTAGCCTGCTGAACTAAAGACATCACCAGACTGTGTTAGCCTGCTGAACTAAAGGCATCACCAGACTGTGTTAGCCTGCTGAACTAAAGACATCACCAGACTGTGTTAGCCTGCTGAACTAAAGACATCACCAGACTGTGTTAGCCTGCTGAACTAAAGACATCACCAGACTGTGTTAGCCTGCTGAACTAAAGACATCACCAGACTGTGTTAGCCTGTTAAGGACATCACCAGACTGTGTTAGCCTGCTGAACTAAAGGCATCACCAGACTGTGTTAGCCTGTTAAGGACATCACCAGACTGTGTTAGCCTGCTGAACTAAAGGCATCACCAGACTGTGTTAGCCTGCTGAACTAAAGACATCACCAGACTGTGTTAGCCTGCTGAACTAAAGACATCACCAGACTGTGTTAGCCTGCTGAACTAAAGACATCACCAGACTGTGTTAGCCTGCTGAACTAAAGACATCACCAGACTGTGTTAGCCTGCTGAGCCTGCTGAACTAAAGACATCACCAGACTGTGTTAGCCTGCTGAACTAAAGACATCACCAGACTGTGTTAGCCTGCTGAACTAAAGACATCACCAGACTGTGTTAGCCTGTTAAAGACATCACCAGACTGTGTTAGCCTGCTGAACTAAAGGCATCACCAGACTGACATCACCAGACTGTGTTAGCCTGCTGAACTAAAGACATCACCAGACTGTGTTAGCCTGCTGAACTAAAGGCATCACCAGACTGTGTTAGCCTGCTGAACTAAAGACATCACCAGACTGTGTTAGCCTGCTGAACTAAAGACATCACCAGACTGTGTTAGCCTGCTGAACTAAAGACATCACCAGACTGTGTTAGCCTGCTGAACTAAAGACATCACCAGACTGTGTTAGCCTGCTGAACTAAAGGCATCACCAGACTGTGTTAGCCTGCTTAAGACATCACCAGACTGTGTTAGCCTGCTAAAGGCATCACCAGACTGTGTTAGCCTGCTGAACTAAAGACATCACCAGACTGTGTTAGCCTGCTGAACTAAAGACATCACCAGAGACTGAACTAAAGACATCACCAGCCTGCTGAACTAAAGACATCACCAGACTGTGTTAGCCTGCTGAACTAAAGACATCACCAGACTGTGTTAGCCTGTTGAACTAAAGACATCACCAGACTGTGTTAGCCTGTTAAAGACATCACCAGACTGTGTTAGCCTGTTAAAGACATCACCAGACTGTGTTAGCCTGCTGAACTAAAGACATCACCAGACTGTGTTAGCCTGTGTTAGCCTGCTGAACTAAAGGCATCACCAGACTGTGTTAGCCTGCTCTAAAGACATCACCAGACTGTGTTAGCCTGCTGAACTAAAGACATCACCAGACTGTGTTAGCCTGCTGAACTAAAGGCATCACCAGACTGTGTTAGCCTGCTGAACTAAAGACATCACCAGACTGTGTTAGCCTGCTGAACTAAAGACATCACCAGACTGTGTTAGCCTGCTGAACTAAAGACATCACCAGACTGTGTTAGCCTGCTGAACTAAAGACATCACCAGACTGTGTTAGCCTGCTGAACTAAAGACATCACCAGACTGTGTTAGCCTGCTGAACTAAAGACATCACCAGACTGTGTTAGCCTGCTGAACTAAAGACATCACTGTGTTAGCCAGACATCACCAGACTGTGTTAGCCTGCTGAACTAAAGACATCACCAGACTGTGTTAGCCTGCTGAACTAAAGACATCACCAGACTGTGCTGAACTAAGGACATCACCAGCCTAGCCTGAACTAAAGACATCACCAGACTGTGTTAGCCTGCTGAACTAAAGGCATCACCAGACTGTGTTAGCCTGCTGAACTAAAGACATCACCAGACTGTGTTAGCCTGCTGAACTAAAGACATCACCAGACTGTGTTAGCCTGCTGAACTAAAGACATCACCAGACTGTGTTAGCCTGCTGAACTAAAGACATCACCAGACTGTGTTAGCCTGCTGAACTAAAGACATCACCAGACTGTGTTAGCCTGCTGAACTAAAGACATCACCAGACTGTGTTAGCCTGTTAAAGACATCACCAGACTGTGTTAGCCTGCTGAACTAAAGGCATCACCAGACTGTGTTAGCCTGCTGAACTAAAGACATCACCAGACTGTGTTAGCCTGCTGAACTAAAGACATCACCAGACTGTGTTAGCCTGCTGAACTAAAGACATCACCAGACTGTGTTAGCCTGCTGAACTAAAGACATCACCAGACTGTGTTAAAGACATCACCAGACTGTGTTAGCCTGCTGAACTAAAGGCATCACCAGACTGTGTTAGCCTGCTGAACTAAAGACATCACCAGACTGTGTTAGCCTGCTGAACTAAAGACATCACCAGACTGTGTTAGCCTGTTAAAGACATCACCAGACTGTGTTAGCCTGCTGAACTAAAGGCATCACCAGACTGTGTTAGCCTAAAGACATCACCAGACTGTGTTAGCCTGCTGAACTAAAGACATCACCAGACTGTGTTAGCCTGCTGAACTAAAGACATCACCAGACTGTGTTAGCCTGCTGAACTAAAGACATCACCAGACTGTGTTAGCCTGCTGAACTAAAGACATCACCAGACTGTGTTAGCCTGCTGAACTAAAGACATCACCAGACTGTGTTAGCCTGCTGAACTAAAGACATCACCAGACTGTGTTAGCCTGCTGAACTAAAGACATCACCAAAGTTACATCACCAGACTGTGTTACTGAACTAAAGACATCACCAGACTGTGTTAGCCTGCTGAACTAAAGACATCACCAGACTGTGTTAGCCCTGAACTAAAGACATCACCAGACTGTGTTAGCCTGCTGAACTAAAGGCAAAGACATCACCAGACTGTGTTAGCCTGCTGAACTAAAGACATCACCAGACTGTGTTAGCCTGCTGAACTAAAGACATCACCAGACTGTGTTAGCCTGCTGCCTGCTGAACTAAAGACATCACCAGACTGTGTTAGCCTGCATTAAAGACATCACCAGACTGTGTTAGCCTGCTGAACTAAAGACATCACCAGACTGTGTTAGCCTGCATCACCAGAACTAAAGGCATCACCAGACTGTGTTAGCCTGCTGAACTAAAGACATCACCAGACTGTGTTAGCCTGCTGAACTAAAGGCATCACCAGACTGTGTTAGCCTGCTGAACTAAAGACATCACCAGACTGTGTTAGCCTGCTGAACTAAAGACATCACCAGACTGTGTTAGCCTGCTGAACTAAAGACATCACCAGACTGTGTAGCCTAGCCTCACCAGACTGAACTAAAGACATCACCAGACTGTGTTAGCCTGCTGAACTAAAGACATCACCAGACTGTGTTAGCCTGCTGAACTAAAGGCATCACCAGACTGTGTTAGCCTGCTGAACTAAAGACATCACCAGACTGTGTTAGCCTGCTGAACTAAAGACATCACCAGACTGTGTTAGCCTGCTGAACTAAAGACATCACCAGACTGTGTTAGCCTGCTGAACTAAAGGCATCACCAGACTGTGTTAGCCTGCTGAACTAAAGACATCACCAGACTGTGTTAGCCTGCTGAACTAAAGACATCACCAGACTGTGTTAGCCTGCTGAACTAAAGACATCACCAGACTGTGTTAGCCTGCTGAACTAAAGACATCACCAGACTGTGTTAGCCTGCTGAACTAAAGACATCACCAGACTGTGTTAGCCTGTTAAGGACATCACCAGACTGTGTTAGCCTGCTGAACTAAAGGTATCACCAGACTGTGTTAGCCTGTTAAGGACATCACCAGACTGTGTTAGCCTGCTGAACTAAAGGCATCACCAGACTGTGTTAGCCTGCTGAACTAAAGGCATCACCAGACTGTGTTAGCCTGCTGAACTAAAGACATCACCAGACTGTGTTAGCCTGCTAAAGGCATCACCAGACTGTGTTAGCCTGCTGAACTAAAGACATCACCAGACTGTGTTAGCCTGCTGAACTAAAGACATCACCAGACTCTGTTAGCCTGTTAAAGACATCACCAGACTGTGTTAGCCTGCTGAACTAAAGGCATCACCAGAAGTTAGCCTGCTGAACTAAAGACATCACCAGACTGTGTTAGCCTGCTGAACCACCAAAGGCATCACCAGACTGTGTTAGCCTGCTGAACTAAAGACATCACCAGACTGTGTTAGCCTGCTGAACTAAAGACATCACCAGACTGTGTTAGCCTGCTGAACTAAAGACATCACCAGACTGTGTTAGCCTGCTGAACTAAAGACATCACCAGACTGTGTTAGCCTGCTGAACTAAAGACATCACCAGACTGTGTTAGCCTGCTGAACTAAAGGCATCACCAGACTGTGTTAGCCTGCTGAACTAAAGACATCACCAGACTGTGTTAGCCTGCTGAACTAAAGACATCACCAGACTGTGTTAGCCTGCTGAACTAAAGACATCACCAGACTGTGTTAGCCTGCTGAACTAAAGACATCACCAGACTGTGTTAGCCTGCTGAACTAAAGACATCACCAGACTGTGTTAGCCTGTTAAGGACATCACCAGACTGTGTTAGCCTGCTGAACTAAAGGCATCACCAGACTGTGTTAGCCTGTTAAGGACATCACCAGACTGTGTTAGCCTGCTGAACTAAAGGCATCACCAGACTGTGTTAGCCTGCTGAACTAAAGGCATCACCAGACTGTGTTAGCCTGCTGAACTAAAGACATCACCAGACTGTGTTAGCCTGCTAAAGGCATCACCAGACTGTGTTTGCCTGCTGAACTAAAGACATCACCAGACTGTGTTAGCCTGCTGAACTAAAGACATCACCAGACTGTGTTAGCCTGCTGAACTAAAGGCATCACCAGACTGTGTTAGCCTGCTAAACTAAAGGCATCACCAGACTGTGTTAGCCTGCTGAACTAAAGACATCACCAGACTGTGTTAGCCTGCTGAACTAAAGGCATCACCAGACTGTGTTAGCCTGCTGAAAACATCACCAGACTGTGTTAGCCTGCTGAACTAAAGACATCACCAGACTGTGTTAGCATGCTGAACTAAAGACATCACCAGACTGTGTTAGCCTGCTGAACTAAAGGCATCACCAGACTGTGTTAGCCTGCTGAACTAAAGACATCACCAGACTGTGTTAGCCTGCTGAACTAAAGACATCACCAGACTGTGTTAGCCTGCTGAACTAAAGACATCACCAGACTGTGTTAGCCTGTTAAAGACATCACCAGACTGTGTTAGCCTGCTGAACTAAAGACATCACCAGACTGTGTTTGCTATCTGCTGGTTACTGGTCCAACACTCGAACCACTAGGCTACCTGCTGGTTACTGGTCCAACACTCGAACCACTAGGCTACCTGCTGGTTACTGGTCCAACACTCTAACCACTAGACTACCTGCTGGTTACTGGTCCAATGCTCTAAACACTAGGCTACCTGCCTCTAACCACTAGACTACCTGCTGGTTACTGGTCCAACACTCTAACCACTAGACTACCTGCTGGTTACTAGTCCAACACTCTAACCACTAGAAGACCTGCTGGTTACTAGTCCAACACTCTAACCACTAGGCTACCTGCCTCTAACCACTAGGCTACCTGCTGGTTACTGGTCCAATGCTCTAACCACTAGACTACCTGCCTCTAACCACTAGACTACCTGCTGGTTACTGGTCCAACACTCTAACCACTAGGCTACCTGCTGGTTACTAGTCCAACGCCAACCACTAGACTACCTGCTGGTTACTGGTCCAACACTCTAACCACTAGAGGACCTGCTGGTTACTAGTCCAACACTCTAACCACTAGGCTACCTGCTGGTTACTGGTCCAATGCTCTAACCACTAGGCTACCTGCTGGTTACTGGTCCAATACTCTAACCACTAGACTACCTGCTGGTTACTGGTCCAACACTCTAACCAGTAGGCTACCTGCTGGTTACTAGTCCAACGCCAACCACTAGACTACCTGCTGGTTACTGGTCCAACACTCTAACCACTAGAGGACCTGCTGGTTACTAGTCCAACACTCTAACCACTAGGCTACCTGCTGGTTACTGGTCCAATGCTCTAACCACTAGGCTACCTGCTGGTTACTGGTCCAACGCTCTAACCACTAGGCTAACTGCTGGTTACTAGTCCAACGCCAACCAGTAGACTACCTGCTGGTTACTAGTCCAACGCTCTAACCACTAGGCTACCTGCTGGTTACTGGTCCAACACTCTAACCACTAGGCTACCTGCTGGTTACTAGTCCAACACTCTAACCACTAGACTACCTGCTGGTTACTAGTCCAACACTCTAACCACTAGGCTACCTGCTGGTTACTAGTCCAACACTCTAACCACTAGGCTACCTGCTGGTTACTAGTCCAACACTCTAACCACTAGGCTACCTGCTTCTAACCACTAGGCTACCTGCTGGTTACTGGTCCAACACTCTAACCACTAGGCTACCTGCTGGTTACTGGTCCAATGCTCTAACCACTAGGCTACCTGCTGGTTACTGGTCCAACACTCTAACCACTAGGCTAGCTGCTGGTTACTAGTCCAACACTCTAACCACTAGACTACCTGCTGGTTACTAGTCCAACACTCTAACCACTAGGCTACCTGCTGGTTACTAGTCCAACACTCTAACCACTAGGCTACCTGCTGGTTACTAGTCCAACGCTCTAACCACTAGGCTACCTGCTGGTTACTGGTCCAACACTCTAACCACTAGGCTACCTGCTGGTTACTAGTCCAACACTCTAACCACTAGGCTACCTGCTGGTTACTGGCCCGATGCTCTAACCACTAGGCTACCTGCTGGTTACTAGTCCAACGCTCTAACCACTAGACTACCTGCTGGTTACTGGTCCAACACTCTAACCACTAGACTACCTGCTGGTTACTGGTCCAACACTCTAACCACTAGACTACCTGCTGGTTACTGGCCCAACACTCTAACCACTAGACTACCTGCTGGTTACTGGCCCAATGCTCTAACCACTAGGCTACCTGCCGGTTACTAGTCCAACGCTCTAACCACTAGACTACCTGCTGGTTACTGGTCCAATGCTCTAACCACTAGATGAAGATGAGAACATTAACTTTTTGTCTAAGATGTTCATAAGTGGTCAAAGTAGCTGATTCGTGTCAAAAGTTACAGAGAAAGTTGGATGTCACAATGGGGAGCTTTAGAAACCTGATGAAATGACAAGAAAAACAGCCCCAGAACATTATTCCTCCTCCACCAAACTTTACAAATGCACTATGCATTGGGGCAGGTAGCGTTCTCCACCAAACTTTACAAATGCACTATGCATTGGGGCAGGTAGCGTTCTCCACCAAACTTTACAAATGCACTATGCATTGGGGCAGGTAGCGTTCTCCACCAAACTTTACAAATGCACTATGCATTGGGGCAGGTAGCGTTCTCCACCAAACTTTACAAATGCACTATGCATTGGGGCAGGTAGCGTTCTCCACCAAACTTTACAAATGCACTATGCATTGGGGCAGGTAGCGTTCTCCACCAAACTTTACAAATGCACTATGCATTGGGGCAGGTAGCGTTCTCCACCAAACTTTACAAATGCACTATGCATTGGGGCAGGTAGCGTTCTCCACCAAACTTTACAAATGCACTATGCATTGGGGCATTGCACTATGCATTGGGGGTAGCGTTCTCCACCAAACTTTACAAATGCACTATGCATTGGGGCAGGTAGCGTTCTCCACCAAACTTTACAAATGCACTATGCATTGGGGCAGGTAGCGTTCTCCACCAAACTTTACAAATGCACTATGCATTGGGGCAGGTAGCGTTCTCCTGGCATCCAAACCCAGTTTCTTTCAGCAAATGGTGAAGCGTGATTCATCACTCCAGAGAACGCGTTTCCCCTGCTCCAGAGTCCAATGGGGCGAGCTTCACACCACTCCAGAGAACGCGTTTCTCTGCTCCAGAGTCCAATGGGGGCGAGCTTCACACCACTCCAGAGAACGCGTTTCCCCTGCTCCAGAGTCCAATGGCGGCGAGCTTCACACCACTCCAGAGAACGCGTTTCCCCTGCTCCAGAGTCCAATGGGGGCGAGCTTCACACCACTCCAGAGAACGCGTTTCCCCTGCTCCAGAGTCCAATGGGGGCGAGCTTCACACCACTCCAGAGAACGCGTTTCTTCTCTGCTCCAGAGTCCAATGGGGGTGAGCTTCAACCACTCCAGAGAACGCGTTTCCCCTGCTCCAGAGTCCAATGGGGGCGAGCTTCACACCACTCCAGAGAACGCGTTTCCCCTGCTCCAGAGTCCAATGGGGGCGAGCTTCACACCACTCCAGCCAACGGTTGGCTTCGCGCATGGTGATCTTAGGCTCGCGTGCGGCTGCCTGGCCGTGGAAACCCATTTCATGAAGCTCCCGACGAGTTATTGTGCTGATGTTGCTTCCAGAGGCAGTTTGGAAACTCGGTAGTGAGTGTTGTCAACCGAGGACAGACGATGGAAACTCGGTAGTGAGTGTTGTCAACCGAGGACAGACGATGGAAACTCGGTAGTGAGTGTTGTCAACCGAGGACAGACAATGGAAACTCGGTAGTGAGTGTTGTCAACCGAGGACAGACGATGGAAACTCGGTAGTGAGTGTTGTCAACCGAGGACAGACGATGGAAACTCGGTAGTGAGTGTTGTCAACCGAGGACAGACGATGGAAACTCGGTAGTGAGTGTTGTCAACCGAGGACAGACAATGGAAATTCGGTAGTGAGTGTTGTCAACCGAGGACAGACAATGGAAACTCGGTAGTGAGTGTTGTCAACCGAGGACAGACAATGGAAACTCGGTAGTGAGTGTTGTCAACCGAGGACAGACAATGGAAACTCGGTAGTGAGTGTTGTCAACCGAGGACAGACAATGGAAACTCGGTAGTGAGTGTTGTCAACCGAGGACAGACCATTTCTACGAGTTACGCTCTCCAACGCACAGAGGTTCCCGTTCTGTGAGCTTGTGTGGACTACCACTTTGCTGCTGAGCCGTTGTTGCTCCGAGGCGTTTCCGGATCAAACAGGGACATATTGAAAGGAGTATTGAAGGCCCCAAGAACCAGACCATACAGGGATATATTGAAAGGAGTATTGAAGGCCCCAGACCATACAGGGATATATTGAAAGGAGAATTGAAGGCCCCAGGAACCAGACCATACAGGGACATATTGAAAGGAGTATTGAAGGCCCCAGACCATACAGGGACATATTGAAAGGAGTATTGAAGGCCCCAGACCAAACAGGGATATATTGAAAGGAGTATTGAAGGCCCCAGACCAAACAGGGATATATTGAAAGGAGTATCAAGGCCCCAGGAACCAGACGATACAGGGATATATTGAAAGGAGTATTGAAGGCCCCAGACCATACAGGGATATATTGAAAGGAGTATTGAAGGCCCCAGGAACCAGACCATACAGGGATATATTGAAAGGAGTATTGAAGGCCCCAGACCAAACAGGGATATATTGAAAGGAGTATTGAAGGCCCCAGGAACCAGACCATACAGGGATATATTGAAAGGAGTATTGAAGGCCCCAGACCATACAGGGATATATTGAAAGGAGTATTGAAGGCCCCAGACCAAACAGGGATATATTGAAAGGAGTATTGAAGGCCCCAGGAACCAGACCATACAGGGACATATTGAAAGGAGTATTGAAGGCCCCAGACCATACAGGGACATATTGAAAGGAGTATTGAAGGCCCCAGGAACCAGACCATACAGGGATATATTGAAAGGAGTATTGAAGGCCCCAGACCATACAGGGATATATTGAAAGGAGTATTGAAGGCCCCAGACCATACAGGGATATATTGAAAGGAGTATTGAAGGCCCCAGGAACCAGACCATACAGGGACATATTGAAAGGAGTATTGAAGGCCCCAGACCATACAGGGATATATAGAAAGGAGTATTGAAGGCCCCAGGAACCAAACAGGGATATATTGAAAGGAGTATTGAAGGCCCCAGGAACCAGACCATACAGGGATATATTGAAAGGAGTATTGAAGGCCCCAGACCATACAGGGACATATTGAAAGGAGTATTGAAGGCCCCAGGAACCATACAGGGATATATTGAAAGGAGTATTGAAGGCCCCAGGAACCAGACCATACAGGGACATATTGAAAGGAGTATTGAAGGCCCCAGACCATACAGGGACATATTGAAAGGAGTATTGAAGGCCCCAGGAACCAGACCATACAGGGATATATTGAAAGGAGTATTGAAGGCCCCAGGAACCAGACCATACAGGGACATATTGAAAGGAGTATTGAAGGCCCCAGGAACCAGACCATACAGGGACATATTGAAAGGAGTATTGAAGGCCCCAGACCATACAGGGACATATTGAAAGGAGTATTGAAGGCCCCAGACCAAACAGGGATATATTGAAAGGAGTATTGAAGGCCCCAGGAACCAGACCATACAGGGATATATTGAAAGGAGTATTGAAGGCCCCAGGAACCAGACCATACAGGGACATATTGAAAGGAGTATTGAAGGCCCCAGACCATACAGGGATATAGGTTTACAGTATCTCTTCACCATTCTAGGTTTACAGTAACACCCTGTTCAGTGTGATTCTCTTCACCATTCTAGGTTTACAGTAACACACCCTGTTCAGTTGTATTCTCTTCACCATTCTAGGTTTACAGTAACACACCCTGTTCAGTGTGATTCTCTTCACCATTCTAGGTTTACAGTAACACACCCTGTTCAGTTGTATTCTCTTCACCATTCTAGGTTTACAGTAACACACCCTGTTCAGTTAGATTCCCTTCACCATTCTAGGTTTACAGTAACACACCCTGTTCAGTTGTATTCTCTTCACCATTCTAGGTTTACAGTAACACACCCTGTTCAGTTGGATTCTCTTCACCATTCTAGGTTTACAGTAACACCCTGTTCAGTTGGATTGTCTTCACCATTCTAGGTTTACAGTAACACACCCTGTTCAGTTGGATTCTCTTCACCATTCTAGGTTTACAGTAACACACCCTGTTCAGTTGGATTCTCTTCACCATTCTAGGTTTACAGTAACACACCCTGTTCAGTTGGATTCTCTTCACCATTCTAGGTTTACAGTAACACACCCTGTTCAGTTGTATTCTCTTCACCATTCTAGGTTTACAGTAACACACCCTGTTCAGTTGGATTCTCTTCACCATTCTAGGTTTACAGTAACACACCCTGTTCAGTTGGATTCTCTTCACCATTCTAGGTTTACAGTAACACACCCTGTTCAGTTGGATTCTCTTCACCATTCTAGGTTTACAGTATCTCTTCACCATTCTAGGTTTACAGTATCTCTTCACCATTCTAGGTTTACAGTAACACCCTGTTCAGTTGGATTGTCTTCACCATTCTAGGTTTACAGTATCTCTTCACCATTCTAGGTTTACAGTAACACCCTGTTCAGTGTGATTCTCTTCACCATTCTAGGTTTACAGTAACACACCCTGTTCAGTTGGATTCTCTTCACCATTCTAGGTTTACAGTAACACACCCTGTTCAGTTGGATTCTCTTCACCATTCTAGGTTTACAGTATCTCTTCACCATTCTAGGTTTACAGTATCTCTTCACCATTCTAGGTTTACAGTAACACCCTGTTCAGTGTGATTCTCTTCACCATTCTAGGTTTACAGTAACACCCTGTTCAGTTGTATTCTCTTCACCATTCTAGGTTTACAGTAACACACCCTGTTCAGTTGGATTCTCTTCACCATTCTAGGTTTACAGTAACACCCTGTTCAGTTGATTCTCTTCACCATTCTAGGTTTACAGTAACACACCCTGTTCAGTTGGATTCTCTTCACCATTCTAGGTTTACAGTAACACCCTGTTCAGTGTGATTCTCTTCACCATTCTAGGTTTACAGTAACACCCTGTTCAGTTGTATTCTCTTCACCATTCTAGGTTTACAGTAACACACCCTGTTCAGTTGGATTCTCTTCACCATTCTAGGTTTACAGTAACACACCCTGTTCAGTTGGATTCTCTTCACCATTCTAGGTTTACAGTAACACACCCTGTTCAGTTGGATTCTCTTCACCATTCTAGGTTTACAGTAACACACCCTGTTCAGTTGGATTCCCTTCACCATTCTAGGTTTACAGTATCTCTTCACCATTCTAGGTTTACAGTAACACCCTGTTCAGTTGATTCTCTTCACCATTCTAGGTTTACAGTAACACACCCTGTTCAGTTGGATTCTCTTCACCATTCTAGGTTTACAGTAACACCCTGTTCAGTGTGATTCTCTTCACCATTCTAGGTTTACAGTAACACACCCTGTTCAGTTGGATTCTCTTCACCATTCTAGGTTTACAGTAACACACCCTGTTCAGTTGGATTCTCTTCCCCATTCTAGGTTTACAGTAACACACCCTGTTCAGTTGGACCCCTTCACCATTCTAGGTTTACAGTATCTCTTCACCATTCTAGGTTTACAGTAACACCCTCACCATTCAGTCAGTGATTCTCTTCACCATTCTAGGTTTACAGTAACACCCTGTTCAGTTGTATTCTCTTCACCATTCTAGGTTTACAGTAACACACCCTGTTCAGTTGGATTCTCTTCACCATTCTAGGTTTACAGTAACACACCCTGTTCAGTTGGATTCTCTTCACCATTCTAGGTTTACAGTCACCCTGTTCAGTGATTCTCTTCACCATTCCAGGTTTAAACACACCCTGTTCAGTTCAAGATTTCTTCACCATTGGAAGAATATTGAACATTTTTAAAACCCTGTTCAGTTGGATTCTCTTCACCATTCTAGGTTTACAGTAACACACCCTGTTCAGTTGATTCTCTTCACCATTCTAGGTTTACAGTAACAAACCCTGTTCAGTTGGATTCTCTTCACCATTCTAGGTTTACAGTATCTCTTCACCATTCTAGGTTTACAGTAACACCCTGTTCAGACCATTCAGGTTTACAGTAACACCCTGTTCAGTTGGATTCTCTTCACCATTCTAGGTTTACAGTAACACACCCTGTTCAGTTGATTCTCTTCACCATTCTAGGTTTACAGTAACACAGACCTGTTCAGTTGGATTCTCTTCACCATTCTAGGTTTACAGTAACACCCTGTTCAGTTGTGATTCTCTTCACCATTCTAGGTTTACAGACACCCTGTTCAGTTGGATTCTCTTCACCATTCTAGGTTTACAGTAACACACCCTGTTCAGTTGGATTCTCTTCCCATACAGACCAGACAGGGTTTACAGACCTGTTCAGTGGGAGACTGAAACACACCTCACCTGGTGAACTCAGACTTTTTAAAGTGGACAGAATATTGAACTTTCAAACATGTCTATTAATGACAGACCTTCAGAAAGTTCAGACAGAGGTAACACCCTTCAGTTGAAAACTTCACCAGGTAAACAGACAGGTAAAAATTCAGGCAGAACACAGACCAGAGGTTTACAGACAGGGTCAGTTAGACACCTTCACCTGGTGAACTACAGACCAGACAGGGGATTACAGACAGGGTAGGGGGGAGACTGACCACACCTCACCTGGTGAACTACAGACCAGACAGGGGATTACAGACAGGGTAGGGGGAGACTGACCACACCTCACCTGGTGAACTACAGACCTTCACCAGACAGGGTTTAATTCAGACAAACCACAGACCAGAGAGACAGACAGGGTGTTAATTCAGACCAACACAGACTGTTCAGTTGAGACAGACCAGACAGGTGTTAGGGGGAGAGACCACACCTCACCAGTGAACTACAGACAGATTCAGACTTCACAGACCAGGGAGACAGACAGGGTGTTAATTCAGACTTCAACACAGACCAGAGAGACAGACAGGGTGTTAATTCAGACAAACACAGACCAGAGAGAGACAGACAGGGTGTTAATTCAGACAAACACAGACCAGAGAGACAGACAGGGTGTTAATTCAGACAAACACACAGACCAGAGAGACAGACAGGGTGTTAATTCAGACAAACACACAGACCAGAGAGACAGACAGGGTGTTAATTCAGACAAACACACAGACCAGAGAGAGACAGACAGGGTGTTAATTCAGACAAACACAGACCAGAGAGACAGACAGGGTGTTAATTCAGACAAACACACAGACCAGAGAGACAGACAGGGTGTTAATTCAGACAAACACACAGACCAGAGAGACAGACAGGGTGTTAATTCAGACAAACACAGACCAGACAGACAGACAGACAGACAGGGACAGGTTAATTCAGACACAACAGACAGGGTGTTAACAGACAAAGACCAGACCAGGGAGACAGACAGGGTGTTAATTCAGACAAACACAGACCAGAGAGACAACTAACAGACCAGACCAGGGAGACAGACAGGGTGTTAATTCAGACAAAACAGACAGACCAGAGAGACAGACAGGGTGTTAATTCAGACAAAGACACAGACCAGAGAGACAGACAGGGTGTTAATTCAGACAAACACACAGACCAGAGAGAGACAGACAGGGTGTTAATTCAGACAAACACAGACCAGAGAGACAGACAGGGTGTTAATTCAGACAAAACACAGACCAGAGAGACAGACAGGGTGTTAATTCAGACAAACACACAGACCAGAGAGAGACAGACAGGGTGTTAATTCAGACAAACACACAGACCAGAGAGAGACAGACAGGGTGTTAATTCAGACAAACACAGACCAGAGAGACAGACAGGGTGTTAATTCAGACAAACACACAGACCAGAGAGAGACAGACAGGGTGTTAATTCAGACAAACACAGACCAGAGAGACAGACAGGGTGTTCATTCAGACAAACACAGACCAGAGAGACAGACAGGGTGTTAATTCAGACAAACACAGACCAGAGAGACAGACAGGGTGTTAATTCAGACAAACACAGACCAGACAGACAGGGTGTTAATTCAGACAAACACAGACCAGAGAGAGACAGACAGGGTGTTAATTCAGACAAACACAGACCAGAGAGACAGACAGGGTGTTAATTCAGACAAACACAGACCAGAGAGACAGACAGGGTGTTAATTCAGACAAACACAGACCAGAGAGACAGACAGGGTGTTAATTCAGACAAACACAGACCAGAGAGACAGACAGGGTGTTAATTCAGACAAACACAGACCAGAGAGACAGACAGGGTGTTAATTCAGACAAACACAGACCAGAGAGACAGACAGGGTGTTAATTCAGACAAACACAGACCAGAGACACAGACAGGGGGGACTGACCACTTGACTATAATAAAGACATCGTTTCAACATTAGAGACCGTTGGAAGATCCAGCTGTCTGACTGGCTTATTGTGACAACCCTGAGCACTCCTCAGGCACTCTGATTGGCCAGCAGACAGCAGGAAGTAGATTATAGTCTGGAGGGGGGTAAACACCTGGCTGCGGGGCCAGAGCGAGGAGGTGGTTGGTCGGTGAGGCGTGGAGGACAGTAGTTTGGCCACCACCCTGGGCTGTGATTGGCTGCGGGGCCAGAGCGAGGTGGTTGGTCGGTGAGGCGTGGAGGACAGTAGTTTGGCCACCACCCTGGGCTGTGATTGGCTGCGGGGCCAGAGCGAGGAGGGTGGTTGGTCAGTGAGGCGTGGAGGACTTGCAGGACAGTAGTTTGGCCACCATCAGTCGGGCGTATCGCATCCTGCTGGCCAGCTCCTTACAGCAGCCAAACTCCTCGATCAGAGACGTCTTGTAGGTCCGGAAGTCTCTCTTCTCGTCGATGAAGGACACAGCTCCCATCAGAGGACACAGGATCAACTTGGTGTGGTCCTACAGAAGAGAGATCTCTATATTATCACAATAACTTGGTGTGGTCCTACAGAAGAGAGATCTCTATATTATCACAATAACTTGGTGTGGTCCTACAGAAGAGAGATCTCTATATTATCACAATAACTTGGTGTGGTCCTACAGAAGAGAGATCTCTATATTATCACAATAACTTGGTGAGACCGAGAGAGAGGGAGGGAGCCGAGAGAGGAGGAGGAGAGGGAGGGAGCCGAGAGAGGGAGGAGGAGAGGGAGGGAGCCGAGAGAGGGAGGAGGAGAGGGAGGGAGCCGAGAGAGGGAGGAGGAGAGGGAGGGAGCCGAGAGAGGGAGGAGGAGAGGGAGGAGGAGAGGGAGCCGAGAGAGGGAGGGCTCCGGGCAGCCGAGCGGAAATGGAGGAAAACTCGCCTCCCTGCGGACCTGGCATCCTTTCACTCCCTCCTCTCTACATTTTCCTCCTCTGTCTCTGCTGCTAAAGCCACTTTCTACCACTCTAAATTCCAAGCATCTGCCTCTAACCCTAGGAAGCTCTTTGCCACCTTCTCCTCACTCCTGAATCCTCCTCCTCCTCCCCCCCCCCTCCCTCCCTCTCTGCAGATGACTTCGTCAACCATTTTGAAAAGAAGGTCGACGACATCCGATCCTCGTTTGCTAAGTCAAACGACACCGCTGGTTCTGCTCACACTGCCCTACCCTGTGCTCTGACCTCTTTCTCTCTCCCTCTCTCAGAGAGGACACAGGATCAACAACCTGAGAGAAGAGGATCTTCGAGAGACCAGGAGGAGGACGAGCCGAGAGAGGAGGAGAGGGAGCCGAGGGAGGAGGAGAGGGAGCCGAGGGAGGAGGAGAGGGAGCCGAGGGAGGAGGAGAGGGAGCCCTATCAACAACCTGCCCCTTGACCCTATCCCCTCCCCTCTCTTCTCCAGACCATTTCCGGAGACCTTCTCCCTTACCTCACCTCGCTCATCCGACTCATCCCTGACCGCTGAGCGAGAGACGTCCCTTCCGTCCTCAGAGCGGAGGAGCTGAGAGTTGCACCCCTTCTGAAAAAACCTCAGAGGGATCCCTCCGAGGTCAACAACTACAGACCAGTTAAGAACCTTGGCGTGATCCTGGACAACACCCTGAGAGTTCTCAACTAAGTTGGATCTGGCGGTGTCCCGTTCCTGTAGGTTCATGCTCTAAACAACCATCCTGAGGTCTGGGCAGACTTCCCAGCTCTGCCTCACACAGGCGTGATGCTCTGGCGCAGGTCCTCAGAATCCAGGCATGTCATCTCCGTCTGGATTACTCAACTCGTGATCTGGGGAGGGCAGAGGTCACAGGTCAGCTGGGCTCTAACCCTTCTGTGCCATTAAAGTACTACAACTCACGCAGAATCTCCAGGCCAGAGGTCAGGTCAGCTACACCTAACCCAAGTTCATCTACGTTACCCCGCTACCTCCGCGCTCTCCACTGGCTTCCAGTTGAAAACCTCGCATCCGCCTACAAGACCATGGTCTTGCCTAGCGGAGCAGTGAGGAGCGGCACTGAGGTACCTCTGGCCCCCATCTTGTCAGGCCCTAAGACTGTCCAAACAAGGGCACTGCGTTCATCCACCTTCCGGCCTGCACCCCTCCCTACCACTGATAGCCTGGAAGAGGTACAGTCACCCGCTCCCCCATTCAAAAGCATGTCACATGACACTGACATGGCCCCCAGGGTGACATGTGTGGATGACACAATTGACATGGACAGAGGGGTTCCATGGTGACAGAGGGGTTCCTGACAAACCTGAAACCCCACCTCTTTAAGGAATACCTAGGATAGGATAAGTAATCCTTCTCACCCCCTCCAAAGATGGGGAGATGCACTATTGAAAAGTGACTGTTCACTGGATGTCATAAATTGAATGAACCAATTTGTAGAGTCGCTCTGGATAAGAGCGTCTGAGAGGGAGGGGCTTAGCAATGTAAATGTTAAATGAGATGGAGGGAGCCGAGAGAGGGAGAGAGAGAGGGAGGAGGAGAGGGAGGGAGTCGAGAGAGGATGAGAGGAGGAGGAGGAGAGGGAGGGAGGCCGAGGAGGGAGGAGGAGAGGAGGGAGCCGAGAGAGAGAGGGAGGAGTCAAAACTGAGAGGGAGGGAGCCAGAGAGAGACAGAGGAGGAGGAGGGAGGGAGGGAGCCGACACCTGAGAGAGAGAGAGGAGGAGGGAGAGGGAGGGAGCCGAGAGAGAGAGGAGGAGGAGAGTGGGAGGGAGCCGAGAGAGAGAGAGGAGGAGAGAGGGAGGGAGCCGAGATGAGAGAGAGAGGAGGAGAGGGAGGGAGCCGAGGAGGGAGAGGAGAGGAGGGAGAGAGAGGAGGAGGAGAGGGAGGGAGCCGAGAGAGAGAGAGGAGAGGAGGAGGAGAGGGAGGGAGCCGAGAGAGAGAGAGGAGGAGGAGAGGGAGAGAGAGAGGAGGAGGAGAGGGAGGGAGCCGAGAGAGAGAGAGAGAGGAGGAGGAGAGGGAGGGAGCCGAGAGAGATGCGAGAGAGAGGAGGAGGAGAGGGAGGGAGCCGAGAGAGAGAGAGAGGGAGGAGGAGAGGGAGGGAGCCGAGAGAGAGAGAGGAGGAGGAGAGGGAGGGAGCCGAGAGAGAGAGAGAGGAGGAGGATCTCAGAGGGATCCGAGAGAGGAGGAGGAGGAGGAGAGGGAGCCGAGAGAGAGAGAGGGAGGAGGAGGGGAGGGAGAGAGAGAGAGAGAGGAGGAGGAGGGGGAGGGAGCCGAGAGAGAGAGAGAGAGGAGGAGAGGGACTTCCGAGAGAGAGAGAGAGAGGAGGAGGGAGGGAGGGAGCCGAGAGAGAGAGAGAGAGGAGGAGGAGAGGGAGTGAGCCGAGAGAGAGGGAGGAGGAGAGGGAGGGAGTCCGAGGGAGAGGGAGGGTGGAGGGAGGGAGTCTCGAGAGAGAGAGAGAGAGAGGAGGGGGAGCAGTGTGTGGAGAGGGAGTCTCTCCGAGGGCTTGGAGAGGGAGTGAGCCGAGACCCAGAGTTGAGCAGGAGGGAGAGGGAGGGAGAGGGAGGGGCCGAGGGAGAGCAGGAGGAGAGGAGGGAGCCGAGAGAGCGGAGAGTACCTGAGAAGGACAGTGTGATCTGTACTCATGGTCCGAGTTGAACATGGTGGAGCGATGGCCGACTTGGAGTTCTGAACCAGGGCTGAAGTAGTTCAGTCACGGGCCATGCGTCTGAGTCTCCATCACGAGGTGAGGTGTTGGGCTCTAACCCTTCAGAGGTGCTCCGACATCTAGTTGGAAGTACTCAACAACGTGATCTGGGGAGGGCAGAGGTCACAGGTCAGCTAGGCTCTAACCCTTCAGATATCTAGTTATAGAAGTACTACAACAAAAAGTTTGCCATGGTGACAGAGGTCACAGCTAGGCAACAACGCTACAGAAGTGACATGGTCGACAACGTGACTGGTGACACAGGGCATGAGGTCTCCAGCATGGCAGTGTGGTGTAACCTTCTTGGGCGTCGCCAGTATGAGTCAGCTCTCCGAGCCATCTTGGCCGATGTGAAGAGGTCCGTCAGCTAGGCTCAACCCCTTCAGACATCCAGAGGGTTATGGGAGCAGTACAACAAACTCTGTTAGCCACGCTGTTGTCCACAGCCAGGGGTTGCAACAGAGGTCAGAGGTCACACACACAACCCTCCATTCAGAGAGCATCACATGGACACTGAGGTAGTCTGCGGCCATGCGATATGACAAAGGGTTGGCATGTGTGACTGAAGACTGTCTGACATGCGTGACATCAGGGCTTGGCCTGGTGCAGTGTAAACTCACCCATGCGTTGAGTCCTCTCACAGGGCTTGACATGGTGACACAGGGTTGAACCCTCCATTCAGAGGGTGACACAGGTGTCTCGACCCATGCGTATGACATGGTGACACAGGGTTGACATGGTGACACAGGGTTGACATGGTGACACAGGGTTGACATGGTGACACAGGGTTGACATGGTGACACAGGGTTACCCATGGTGACTCTCCGAGGGCTTGGCATGGTGTGGTTGACATGCGTATGAGTCCTCTCCGAGGGCTTGGCAGTGACATGGTGACACAGGGTTGCCATGCGATGAGTCCTCTGCCATGGTGCTTGGCAGTGTGTGTGCCGTACCCATGCGTATGAGTCCTCTCTCCGAGGGCTTGGCAGTCCGTGTGTGTAGTCGACCCACTTGCTGATCCAGAAGATGGGGACACAGGCTGGGTCCTCTGCCTCCTCTGGAAACACAGGGGTTAGAGGTCAGGGGTCAGAGAAACCCTGTCTACAGCACGTCATATACCTAACAGAGGTCGATATGTTGGGCTGTGTCGTAACCGAGGGAATGAGTCCTCTCTTCGAGGGCTTGGCAGTGTGTGTGTCTCGTACCCATGCGTATGAGTCCTCTCTCCGAGGGCTTGGCAGTGTGTGTGTGTGTGTCTCGTACCCATGCGTATGAGTCCTCTCTCCGAGGGCTTGGCAGTGTGTGTGTGTGTCTCGTACCCATGCGTATGAGTCCTCTCTCCGAGGGCTTGGCAGTGTGTGTGTGTCTCGTACCCATGCGTATGAGTCCTCTCTCCGAGGGCTTGGCAGTGTGTGTGTGTCTCGTACCCATGCGTATGAGTCCTCTCTCCGAGGGCTTGGCAGTGTGTGTGTGTCTCGTACCCATGCGTATGAGTCCTCTCTCCGAGGGCATGGCAGTGTGTGTGTTTCGTACCCATGCGTATGAGTCCTCTCTCCGAGGGCTTGGCAGTGTGTGTGTCTCGTACCCATGCGTATGAGTCCTCTCTTCGAGGGCTTGGCAGTGTGTGTGTGTGTGTGTGTCTCGTACCCATGCGTATGAGTCCTCTCTTCGAGGGCTTGGCAGTGTGTGTGTGTGTGTGTGTCTCGTACCCATGCGTATGAGTCCTCTCTCCGAGGGCTTGGCAGTGTGTGTGTCTCGTACCCATGCGTATGAGTCCTCTCTCTGAGGGCTTGGCAGTGTGTGTGCGTGTGTGTGTGTCTCGTACCCATGCGTATGAGTCCTCTCTCAGAGGGCTTGGCAGTGTGTGTGTCTCGTACCCATGCGTATGAGTCCTCTCTCCGAGGGCTTGGCAGTGTGTGTGTGTCTCGTACCCATGCGTATGAGTCCTCTCTCCGAGGGCTTGGCAGTGTGTGTGTCTCGTACCCATGCGTATGAGTCCTCTCTCCGAGGGCTTGGCAGCGTTGCAGGTGTCGAGTTGCTGCAGCAGGTCACTCAGGTGGCAGTCTGTGGCCTCGGGAATCTCTCTGAGCAGTGGCTCATCTTTCTGTTCCACCTTCTCTGTCCCTGCTGAAGAGACACAGACACTAAACCCCAGGCTGAAGGAAAGGAGACTGACTAAACCCCAGGCTGAAGGAAAGGAAGGAAAGGAGACTGACTAAACCCCAGGCTGAAGGAAAGGAAGGAAAGGAGACTGACTAAACCCCAGGCTGAAAGGAAGGAAAGGAGACTGACTAAACCCCAGGCTGAAAGAAAGGAAGGAAAGGAGACTGACACTAAACCCCAGGCTGAAGGAAAGGAAGGAAAGGAGACTGACTAAACCCCAGGCTGAAGGAAAGGAAAGGAAGGGAGGAAAGGAGACTGACACTAGACCCCAGGCTGAAGGAAAGGAAAGGAAGGGAGGAAAGGAGACTGACACTAGACCCGAGCTGAAGGAAAGGAAGGGAGGAAAGGAGAGAGACCCCTACGTAGTGTGAATCTAACCCTTGTTGTTGAGAGCGGTGAGCGGGCGTCTCTGGCTGGGCTCCAGAGAGGAGGGAGCGATAGAGAAGCGCGGGGGCACGGTGAGGCAGGTGGTGGGGAGACGCAGGGGGATGTACCCCTCTGTGAAGAACTCGTCGGTCAGCAGCTGGGAGACGGTGGGCCGCTGGGACGGGTCGGCGTGGAGCATCCGCTTGATCAGAGACGCCGCCACAGGGTTGATTTGCTACAGAACAAAAACGAGAGAAGATGAAGAAACTGACATAAAAACAGATGACCTTTGATAGTGTAGAGGGAATGGGTGGTGTTAATTCACCCAGGGGATGGTACGGGTGGTGTTAATTCACCCAGGGGGTAGTGTAGTAGTATGGGTGGTGTTAGCTCCCCCAGGGGCGAGTGTAGTAGTATGGGTGGTGTTGGCTCCCCCAGGGGGGAGTGTAGTAGTATGGGTGGTGTTGGCTCCCCCAGGGGGGAGTGTAGTAGTATGGGTGGTGTTGGCTCACCCAGGGGGTAGTGTAGTAGTATGGGTGGTGTTGGCTCACCCAGGGGGTAGTGTAGTAGTATGGGTGGTGTTGGCTCACCCAGGGGATAGTGTAGTAGCAATGGGTGGTGTTGGCTCACCCAGGGGGTAGTGTAGTAGCAATGGGTGGTGTTGGCTCACCCAGGGGGTAGTGTAGTAGCAATGGGTGGTGTTGGCTCACCCAGGGGGTAGTGTAGTAGTATGGGTGGTGTTGGCTCACCCAGGGGGTAGTGTAGTAGTAATGGGTGGTGTTGGCTCACCCAGGGGGTAGTGTAGTAGTAATGGGTGGTGTTGGCTCACCCAGGGGGTAGTGTAGTAGTAATGGGTGGTGTTGGCTCACCCAGGGGGTAGTGTAGTAGTAATGGGTGGTGTTGGCTCACCCAGGGGGTAGTGTAGTATGGGTGGTGTTGGCTCACCCAGGGGGTAGTGTAGTAGTAATGGGTGGTGTTGGCTCACCCAGGGGGTAGTGTAGTAGTAATGGGTGGTGTTGGCTCACCCAGGGGGTAGTGTAGTAGCAATGGGTGGTGTTGGCTCACCCAGTGGGTAGTGTAGTAGCAATGGGTGGTGTTGGCTCACCCAGGGGGTAGTGTAGTAGCAATGGGTGGTGTTGGCTCACCCAGGGGGTAGTGTAGTAGCAATGGGTGGTGTTGGCTCACCCAGGGGGTAGTGTAGTAATGGGTGGTGTTGGCTCACCCAGTGGGCTCACCCAGGGGTAGTGTAGTAGCAATGGGTGGTGTTGGCTCACCCAGGGGGTAGTGTAGTAGCAATGGGTGGTGTTGGCTCACCCAGGGGTAGTGTAGTAGCAATGGGTGGTGTTGGCTCACCCAGGGGTAGTGTAGTAGCAATGGGTGGTGTTGGCTCACCCAGGGGTAGTGTAGTAGCAATGGGTGGTGTTGGCTCACCCAGGGGGGGGTAGTGTAGTAGTAGCAATGGGTGGTGTTGGCTCACCCAGGGGGTAGTGTAGTAGCAATGGGTGGTGCAGTAATGGGCGGGCTCACCCAGAGGGTAGTGTAATGGGTGGTGTTGGCTCACCCAGGGGGTAGTGTAATGGGTGGTGTTAGCTCACCCAGGGGTAGTGTAATGGGTGGTGTTGGCTCACCCAGGGGGTAGTGCAATGGGTGGTGTTAGCTCACCCAGGGGGTAGTGTAGTAGCAATGGGTGGTGTTGGCTCACCCAGGGGGTAGTGTAGTAGTAATGGGTGGTGTTAGCTCACCCAGGGGGTAGTGTAGTAGTAATGGGTGGTGTTAACTCACCCAGAGGGTAGTGGTAACCTCACCCAGGGGGTAGTGTAATGGGTGGTGTTAACTCACCCAGGGGTAGTGTAGTAGTAATGGGTGGTGTTACCTCACCCAGAGGGTAGTGTAATGGGTGGTGTTACCTCACCCAGAGGGTAGTGTAATGGGTGGTGTTAACTCACCCAGAGGGTAGTGTAATGGGTGGTGTTAACTCACCCAGGGGGTAGTGTAATGGGTGGTGTTAACTCACCCAGGGGGTAGTGTAATGGGTGGTGTTAACTCACCCAGGGGGTAGTGTAATGGGTGGTGTTAACTCACCCAGAGGGTAGTGTAATGGGTGGTGTTAACTCACCCAGAGGGTAGTGTAGTAGTAATGGGTGGTGTTCTCACCCAATGGAGGTTTACTCACCCAGGGTACCTGTGTAATGGGTGGTGTTACCTACCAACCAGAGTAGAGATGGGTCTGTTACAATACCAACCAGCAGAGTGTACCTGAGAGAGATGGAGTCTGTTACAATACCAACCAGCAGAGTGTACCTGAGACCCAGATGGAGTCTGTTACTCACCCAGAGGGTACCAGTAGTCACCCAGAGGGTATGTAATGGGTGGTGTTAACTCACCCAGCAGGGATGTAGTTGAGATGTTGAGTCTGTTACAAATGGAGGTTTACCAACCAGCAGAGTGTACCTGAGAGAGATGGAGTCTGTTACAATACCAACCAGCAGAGTGTACCTGAGAGAGATGGAGTCTGTTACAATACCAACCAGCAGAGTGTACCTGAGAGAGATGGAGTCTGTTACAATACCAACCAGCAGAGTGTACCTGAGAGAGATGGAGTCTGTTACAATACCAACCAGCAGAGTGTACCTGAGAGAGATGGAGTCTGTTACTATACCAACCAGCAGAGTGTACCTGAGAGAGATGGAGTCTGTTACAATACCAACCAGCAGAGTGTACCTGAGAGAGATGGAGTCTGTTACAATACCAACCAGCAGAGTGTACCTGAGAGAGATGGAGTCTGTTACAATACCAACCAGCAGAGTGTACCTGAGAGAGATGGAGTCTGTTACAATACCAACCAGCAGAGTGTACCTGAGAGAGATGGAGTCTGTTACAATACCAACCAGCAGAGTGTACCTGAGAGAGATGGAGTCTGTTACAATACCAACCAGCAGAGTGTACCTGAGAGAGATGGAGTCTGTTACTATACCAACCAGCAGAGTGTACCTGAGAGAGATGGAGTCTGTTACAATACCAACCAGCAGAGTGTACCTGAGAGAGATGGAGTCTGTTACTATACCAACCAGCAGAGTGTACCTGAGAGAGATGGAGTCTGTTACTATACCAACCAGCAGAGTGTACCTGAGAGAGATGGAGTCTGTTACAAAATACCACTACTGGGGGACCCAGATACAGTATTAAATATGTGTTGAGGTGGTCAGTATGATGCCTGTTGGACCCAGATAGAGTATTAAATATGTGTTGAGGTGGTCCTACTGGGGGACCCAGATATAGTATTAAATATGTGTTGAGGTGGTCCTACTGGGGGACCCAGATAGAGTATTAAATATGTGTTGAGGTGGTCCTACTGGGGGACCCAGATAGAGTATTAAATATGTGTTGAGGTGGTCCTACTGGGGGACCCAGATATAGTATTAAATATGTGTTGAGGTGGTCCTACTGGGGGACCCAGATAGAGTATTAAATATGTGTTGAGGTGGTCCTACTGGGGGACCCAGATAGAGTATTAAATATGTGTTGAGGTGGTCAGTATGATGCCTGTTGGACCCAGATAGAGTATTAAAGAGGTGGATGGGGGACCCAGATATAGTATTAAATATGTGTTGAGGTGGTCCTACTGGGGGACCCACCAAGTATTAAATATGTGTTGAGGTGGTCCTACTGGGGGACCCAGATAGAGTATTAAATATGTGTTGTGGTCCTGTTGGACCCAGATAGAGTATTAAATATGTGTTGAGGTGGTCAGTATGATGCCTGTTGGACCCAGATAGAGTATTAAATATGTGTTGAGGTGGTCCTACTGGGGGACCCAGATAGAGTATTAAATATGTGTTGAGGTGGTCAGTCTGATGCCTGGGACCCAGATATAGTATTAAATATGTGTTGAGGTGGTCCTACTGGGGGACCCAGATAGAGTATTAAATATGTGTTGAGGTGGTCAGTATGATGCCTGTTGGACCCAGATATGGTATTAAATATGTGTTGAGGTGGTCCTACTGGGGGACCCAGATAGAGTATTAAATATGTGTTGAGGTGGTCCTACTGGGGGACCCAGATATAGTATTAAATATGTGTTGAGGTGGTCAGTATGATGCCTGGTGGACCCAGATAGAGTATTAAATATGTGTTGAGGTGGTCAGTATGATGCCTGTTGGACCCAGATAGAGTATTAAATATGTGTTGAGGTGGTCCTACTGATGGGGACCCAGATAGAGTATTAAATATGTGTTGAGGTGGTCCTACTGGGGGACCCAGATAGAGTATTAAATATGTGTTGAGGTGGTCAGTATGATGCCTGTTGGACCCAGATAGAGTATTAAATATGTGTTGAGGTGGTCAGTATGATGCCTGTTGGACCCAGATAGAGTATTAAATATGTGTTGAGGTGGTCAGTATGATGCCTGTTGGACCCAGATAGAGTATTGGGAGATGGTGAATATGTATGGTCTCCCTTTACGGTCCACAAGCCACTATGACAGATGTGTTACCAGCCCCATCTTCGTCTGTTGCCATGCTTGGCATAAAAAAAAAAGGACCGTGTTTTGTAATGACTCTAAAACAAGATGTGTATTAGTAAGTAGTAATGTAGTTTGTTGCTCAGTTTAAATGTATTGTGACCAGATTTACTTTGAAAACAGATACCGCGACATTTGTTCTAGTCTGCGTTTGACTTACAGGATACAGCCCAGAGACCAGACGTCGACCTCGAAGCTGTGTCCCTTCTTACAGAGAACCTCTGGGGCGATGTAGTTCGGTGTTCCACACAACGTCTTCTTACGTTCCCCGTCAAACTCTATCTTAGTGGCAAGGCCAAAGTCACCTGGGGAGAAGACCGATAGGTGTTTAGACAAGGTGATGTACAGAGTATAGAGGCTTAATGAATACAGCCCAGGTGTGTGTGTGTATAGAGGCTTAATGAATACAGCCCAGGTGTGTGTGTGTGTGTATAGAGGCTTAATGAATACAGCCCAGGTGTGTGTGTGTATAGAGGCTTAAAGAATACAGCCCAGGTGTGTGTGTGTATAGAGGTGCATTGCCCGCCGTGGCGTTCACCCTGAACCGGCCCGCCGTGGCGTTCACCCTGAACCGGCCCGCCGTGGCGTTCACCCTGAACCGGCCCGCCGTGGCGTTCACCCTGAACCGGCCCGCCGTGGCGTTCACCCTGAACCGGCCCGCCGTGGCGTTCACCCTGAACCGGCCCGCCGTGGCGTTCACCTGAACCGGCCCGCCGTGGCGTTCACCCTGAACCGGCCCGCCGTGGCGTTCACCCTGAACCGGCCCGCCGTGGCGTTCACCTGAACCGGCCCGCCGTGGCGTTCACTCTGAACCGGCCCGCCGTGGCGTTCACTCTGAACCGGCCCACCGTGGCGTTCACTCTGAACCGGCCCACCGTGGCGTTCACTCTGAACCGGCCCACCGTGGCGTTCACTCTGAACCGGCCCACCGTGGCGTTCACTCTGAACCGGCCCACCGTGGCGTTCACTCTGAACCGGCCCACCGTGGTGTTCACTCTGAACCGGCCCACCGTGGTGTTCACTCTGAACCGGCCCACCGTGGCGTTCACTCTGAACCGGCCCACCGTGGTGTTCACTCTGAACCGGCCCGCCGTGGTGTTCACTCTGAACCGGCCCGCCGTGGTGTTCATTCTGAAGTGAGTCCCACCGTGGTGTTAGTGGTGAACATTCTGCAGTGAGTGTTCATGTGTGTGTGTAGTGGTGTTCATTCTGCAGTGAGTCGTTCACACTGAATGTGTGCCGTGGTGTTCATTCTGAACCGTGTGAGTGGTGTTCATTCTCTGAACCGTGTGTACCGTGGTGTACATTCTGCAGTGAGTCGGAGTGTGTGTGTAGTGGTGTGCAGTGACACGGAGTGTGTGTGTAGTGGTGTACATTCTGCAGTGAGTCGTACACAGAGTGTGTGTAGTGGTGTACATTCTGCAGTGAGTCGTACACGGAGTGTGTGTAGTGGTGTACATTCTGCAGTGAGTCGTACACGGAGTGTGTGTGCGCTGCGTACCTATCTTGACATCCATGTCATCGCTGAGGAAGATGTTTCCCAGTTTCAGGTCTCTGTGTATCACTCTGTTGTTGTGGAGGTACTGACAGCCTTTAACCAGCTGCATCATATAATACCGAGCCTCCGGCTCCGTTACAGCCTTACGACGCTTATGCAGCTCCAACAGAGACTGGAGGGGGAAGGACACAGACAGGGGGGTTAGCATCTATTATAAACTCATTAGGTTAACTTGTCTTAAGGTTTACTTCTGAATGTCTGATTGGGGGGGGGGGACATGTACTTAGCCTAAGTTGTCATACCAAGAAAAACAGCTTTCAGTAGTTTGCACAAAATCATAACTACTGTTGAAGTTCACGAGGTGTAAATAACTTGCATTCAAAAGCACAAAAGTAATAAACCTAAAAACGACTTATATAATCCCAGCTAGTCACCCTGTAGACAAGTTGTGGTTAACGACAAGTCTTGTTGACTAGACGAGGACGTTTCAAGCTACAGTAAACTAGTAAAAATACACTGTTAGCAAAGAACAACTTATCTAGGTAAAAATGTTTAAAAAACTATTTACAAAAAACCAACTCACCCGTCGCCTGCAAATCTCCAACACGACAAACACGAAGTCGTCGTCCTCGAAAAAACCGTGAAATCCCACAATGTGCGGATTGTCGAGACTCTTATGGATGGAGATTTCAGAGCTCATCTTCTCCCTCTGGTGAGGTTTGACTATCATGGATTTGGGGACGACTTTACCGGCGAAAACCTCTCTGGTTTCCATGTCTGTGATCTCGTAGCATTTGGCAAAGCCTCCTTTGCCCAGGAATCGTCCCCGGCTGTATTTCTTCAGCGTCCGGGGATCTACGAGAACATCCGGGATGTCTTTGAGAGGTGCCGATTTGGGGTCGACGGTTGTCGACGGATTCACCGCCTTGGTTACCGGCGCACTCATTTTATATATATTATTATTATTATTATTATTAAAAAATAATAATAATAAAAAGTGCTGTAAAGATTTACGAAAACAAAAAAATAGAAAAAAAAGATACAAGTTGACAAAAATATAAGAAAAAATATATATATAATTTAAAAAATAAAATAAATCGAATATATATATCTATATATCTCACTTTGAGACAGGCTAGCTAGCCAACCATCCACCCTTCCGAGCAAAACCACTTGAATTCAAATCAAAACTAACCAATTCAGGTGCCCCAAATTAGCTCAAATGTAGCGTACGATACCTAATAATCAATCGATTTAACTAAATATACTTGAATAGTGTTTGAAAAAACAAAACAAAAAGGTAATAAATGTTGTTTTTTTCCCCTCACCGCCGCCGTGTACTTCGCTCTTCGTTTGAACAACAGCGTCAACTAGCTAGCTGTACGTTTAAATGCTGCTCCGGTCGTTACGGCCGCCTGTGATTGGTCCTGACCATTTCAAATTACAAGCTGCAGCCGCTAAGCAACATGGGAAGGTTTCAACCATGAGCCAATTACCGAGCAGGACGTTTATATGCGCGAGCACCGATTGGTTAAAATCCTGTTGATAACGCCCCTATCTTGCTAAAACTCGAACCAATCACCGACCAAAAAAAAAAAACAGACGATAACCAAAATGAATTGTGGGAAATGTAGTAGTTTGTATTTTCACAAACGCACCTTGGAGATCATATTATTTCGTGTGACTTAGAAAAACACGTTATAAAACGTTATTATTTACAATCCATCGCCGATAAACAATACTTGTATGTTTTAGGTAAATATAAACAATAGAACTGTTGACAAATGTAAACTCCGTCTGAAACTGATGAGTCGGACTTCTCTCACCAAATTCACGACAATTTCTTTAGGAATGTAGTGAAAGTAAAAGTAAAAATTGTCAACAATATAAATAGTAAAGTAAATACATAAGTAGTACTTCAAATTAGTACTTTAAAGTATTTTTACTTAAGTAGTTCACACCACTGGTTTTTAGGTTAGCGTAAAGGCAGCGTCATGCTTCCCAACAAAAACTATTTGGACAAGTTCACGCATATATTGGGTGTGTTAGTAAACTCAGTCTGTAGTGCCAGAGGACACAAATTCAGAGCAGTGTCAGATTATCCATTCGTAAATTCAGTGCGTTTCGGCTATCAGGACCGTTCAGAGACACTGGACGCTCTGGCCGAGGAGGAGGGCTGATCTGACCCGTAGATTGATGAGGAATTGAAAAATGGTTGAGAGGGATGAGGAAACAGGATCTGCACAACCGATTGGCAAACGTACTGCAACGAATAAATTAGTCGTAAATATTTCAAAAAAACTAAAAGCATTGTATTTGGGACAAATTATTCACTAAATCCTAAACCTCAACTAAATATTGTAATAAATAATTACACTGCTTGGAGTAACCCTGGACTGTAAACTGTCATGGTCAAAACATATTGATACAACGGTAGCTAAAATGTGGAGAAGTATAACTCTGTCTATATGACTCTATACGAAACTCTGTCTATATGACTCTATACATAACTCTGTCTATATGACTCTATACATAACTCTGTCTATATGACTCTATACATAACTCTGTCTATATGACTCTATACATAACTCTGTCTATATGACTCTATACATAACTCTGTCTATATGACTCTATACATAACTCTGTCTATATGACTCTATACATAACTCTGTCTATATGACTCTATACATAACTCTGTCTATATGACTCTATACATAACTCTGTCTATATGACTCTATACATAACTCTGTCTATATGACTCTATACATAACTCTGTCTATATGTCTATATGACTCTATACATAACTCTGTCTATATGACTCTATACATAACTCTGTCTATATGACTCTATACATAACTCTGTCTATATGACTCTATACATAACTCTGTCTATATGACTCTATACATAACTCTGTCTATATGACTCTATACATAACTCTGTCTATATGACTCTATACGAAACTCTGTCTATATGACTCTATACATAACTCTGTCTATATGACTCTATACATAACTCTGTCTATATGACTCTATACATAACTCTGTCTATATGACTCTATACATAACTCTGTCTATATGACTCTATACATAACTCTGTCTATATGACTCTATACATAACTCTGTCTATATGACTCTATACATAACTCTGTCTATATGACTCTATACATAACTCTGTCTATATGACTCTATACATAACTCTGTCTGTATGACTCTATACATAACTCTGTCTGTATGACTCTATACATAACTCTGTCTATATGTTTTTCCATAGTCATAACTCTGTCTAGTTGACCCTAGTCATAACTCTGTCTATATGACTCTATACATAACTCTGTCTATATGACTCTATACATAACTCTGTCTATATGACTCTATACATAACTCTGTCTATATGACTCTATACATAACTCTGTCTATATGACTCTATACATAACTCTGTCTATATGACTCTATACGAAACTCTGTCTGTAATTAGGGGGGGGGGGTCATTTACACCAGTGCATTTGGGTTCTTCCATAGTCAGTACATTGTAGTTCCCCCTAGTCAGTACATTGTAGTTCCCCCTAGAGGGGGTTATAGTACTGTAGATGACCAGTGCATTTTTTTATCAGCCTCAGTGAAATCAGCGCCAGTCTGAAATCACAAGCTAGTCAAGAGATTTACCCTAGTCAACATTGTAGTTAACTAGATCAGTACAGTGTTGTAGTGGGGACAGTAGTTCTCAGTACAGTGTTGTGTAGTTCCCCCTAGTCAGTACAGTAGTTGTAGTGGGTACAGTAACCTATAGATCACAGTGTTGTAGTGGGGACAGTAACTATATAGATCACAGTGTTGTAGTGGGGACAGTAACTATATAGATCACAGTGTTGTAGTGGGGACAGTAACTATTGTAGATCACAGTGTTGTAGTGGGGACAGTAACTATATAGATCACAGTGTTGTAGTGGGGACAGTATCTATATAGATCACAGTGTTGTAGTGGGGACAGTATCTATATAGATCACAGTGTTGTAGTCAGGACAGTAACTATATAGATCACAGTGTTGTAGTGAGGACAGTAACTATATAGATCACAGTGTTGTAGTGAGGACAGTAACTATATAGATCACAGTGTTGTAGTGGGGACAGTAACTATACAGTGTTGGAGTTCACAGTGTTGTAGTGGGGACAGTAACTATATAGATCACAGTGTTGTAGTGGGGACAGTAACTATATAGATCACAGTGTTGTAGTGGGGACAGTAACTATATAGATCACAGTGTTGTAGTGGGGACAGTAACTATATAGATCACAGTGTTGTAGTGGGGACAGTAACTATATAGATCACAGTGTTGTAGTGGGGACAGTAACTATATAGATCACAGTGTTGTAGTGGGGGTTATGTAGTGGGGACAGTAACTATATAGATCACAGTGTTGTAGTGGGGACAGTAACTATATAGATCACAGTGTTGTAGTGGGGACAGTAACTATATAGATCACAGTGTTGTAGTGGGGACAGTAACTATATAGATCACAGTGTTGTAGTGGGGACAGTAACTATATAGATCACAGTGTTGTAGTGGGGACAGTAACTATATAGATCACAGTGTTGTAGTGGGGGTAACTATATAGACAGTGTTGTAGTGGGGACAGTAACTATATAGATCACAGTGTTGTAGTGGGGACAGTAACTATATAGATCACAGTGTTGTAGTGAGGACAGTAACTATATAGATCACAGTGTTGTAGTGGGGACAGTAACATAGTAACTATATAGATCACAGTGTTGTAGTGAGGACAGTAACTATATAGATCACAGTGTTGTAGTGGGGACAGTAACTATATAGATCACAGTGTTGTAGTGGGGACAGTAACTATATAGATCACAGTGTTGTAGTGGGGACAGTAACTATATAGATCACAGTGTTGTAGTGGGGACAGTAACTATATAGATCACAGTGTTGTAGTGGGGACAGTAACTATATAGATCACAGTGTTGTAGTGGGGACAGTAACTATATAGATCACAGTGTTGTAGTGGGGACA